>NC_057795.1:345682666-345736327 GCF_018294505.1 Triticum aestivum | reverse complement strand
GTGTGCTGGGTGTGGGTAGCGCCTCTTATTCAGTAAATATATGGGCTTTTGAATTGATTTTACTATTTACTAGGGTGGATGGGCTGTTTTGTCTTGGGCCCAGAGAAACAATTACTACTAGTACAGTGGAGACACTCTACAGCTACCCAGAAAAACAATTACTACTAGTACAGTGGATACAATACCGATTCTGGCTCCTCCTAGGTCATTGAAACGTCTCCCTCTACTGAATGCAGTTATACTTTTGTCCACCGACATGTGGGCCATGCAGCGCGCGGGCCCAAATGCCATCCACCAAATTAGAAGGCAGTATGCAGGCGGAGAGTGACCCCGGCCATAGCGCGGCAGTAACGAGCCATTGTGTCACAAAACCCCCACCTCCCCGCAGTCTAAGTTTGACGGACAAACCAACCATCATTTCACTCTTTGCTGAATCCCCTTCTCCCTCACCGTCTTCAAGAAAGGCAACACTCGCATCTGCCACTGTTCTTCTCTCCCAACAAAGGGAATGTAAGCGGATCCGTGATGTTGGTATATTTTCGTTTAGAGAAAAAAAAGAACTTTTGCTAAGCAATAACCGATCCTCACTCTCTTTTTTGTTTCATTGTCATTGCGATTGTGTTTTCCTTTCAGTGGTCTTCTAGTATTCGTCAGTTTCATAATGTACCAAGGAGAACCAAGCAAAGATCTGCCGATATTGGAGCAGACGCGGGAGGTTGATCCCCACGAGACAGAGAGCTCCAAAAAGATGAAGGTGATATGTCCCCATCGTATCTATAATTTTTGATTGTTCCATGCTATTATATTACCCGTTTTGGATGTTTATGGGCTTTACTTTACACTTTTATATCATTTTTGGGACTAACCTACTAACCGGAGGCCCAGCCCAAATTGTTGTTTTTCTGCCTATTTCAGTGTTTCGAAGAAAAGGAATATCAAACGGAGTCCAAACGGAATGAAACCTTCGGGAGTGATCTTTTTGGAACAAACGCAATCCAGGGGACTTGGAGTGGACGTCAAGCAACAGAGGAGGCGGCCACGAGGGTGCCCAGCGCACCCCCTAGGGGTGGGCGTGCCCCCCACCGTTGTGGGCCCCTCGAGTGTCAACTGACCTACTTCTTCCTCCTATATATACCCACGTACCCCGAATACATCCAGGAGCACCACGAAAACCTAATTCCACCGCCGCAAGATCCCATCTTGGAACCTTCGTCCGCGCTCTGCCGGAGGGGGAATCGACCACGGAGGGCCTCTACATCATCTCCAAGGCCTCTCCTATGAGTTGTGAGTAGTTTACCACAGACCTTCGGGTCCTTAGCTAGATGGCTTCTTCTCTCTCTTTGAATCTCAATACCAAGTTCTCCTTAATCTTCTTGGAGACCTATTCGATGTAACTCTTTTTGCGGTGTGTCTGTCGAGATCCAATGAATTGTGGGTTCATGATCAAGTTTATCTATGAGAAATATTTGAATCTCCTCTGAATTCTTTTATGTGTGATTAAGTTATCTCTGCAAGTCTCTTCGAATTATCAGTTTGATTTGGCCTACTAGATTGATCTTTCTTGCAACGGGAGAAGTGCTTAGCTTTGGGTTCAATCTTGCGGTGTCCTTTCCCAGTGACAGCAGGGGCAGCAAGGCACGTATTGTATTGTTTCCATCGAGGATAAAAAGACGGGGTTTATATCATATTGCATGAGTTTATCCATCTACATCATGTCATCTTTCTTAATGCGTTACTCTGTTCTTCATGAACTTAATACTCTAGATGCAGACAGGAGTCGGTCGATGTGTGGAGTAATAGTAGTAGATGCAGAATCGTTTCGATCTACTTATCATGGAAGTGATGCCTATATACATGATCATACCTAGATAATCTCATAACTATCCGCTTTTCTATCAATTGCTTGATAGTAATTTGTTCACCCACCGTAATACTCATGCTATCTTGAGAGAAGCCACTAGTGAAACCTATGGCTCCCGAGTCTATCTTTTATCATATAAGTTTTACAATCTACTTTTATTTGCATCTTTTATTTTCCAATCTATATCATAAAAATACCAAAAATATTTATCTTATCATATTTTCTCTATCAGATCTCACTTTTGCAAGTGGCCGTGAAGGGATTGACAACCCCTTTATTATGTTGGTTGCGAGGTTCTTGTTTGTTTGTGTAGGTGCATGGGACTTTTGAGGAGCCTCCTACTGGATTAATTCCTTGGTTCTCAAAAACTGAGGGAAATACTTACGCTACTTTGCCGCATCACCCTTTCCTCTTCAAGGAAAACCAACGCAATATCAATACGTAGCAAGAAGGATTTCTGGCGCCATTGCCGGGGAGGTCTTCGCTCAAGTCAAGACATACCAAGTACCCATCACAAACTCATCTCCCTCGCATTACATTATTTTCCATTTGCCTCTTGTTTTCCTCTCCCCCACTTCACCCTTGCCATTTTATTCGCCCTCTCTTTCCCAATCTCCTCTCTCTCTCGCTCGTCTTTCTGTGTGCTCGTGTGTTAGAACATTTATTTTGTCGTTATGGCTAGTCCTCCTATCCTCGTTATTACTCCCGAACATGAAATTCTTAATTTTAAGCAAAGGGAGGGAGAAAATCTAAAAGATGCTTGGCATAGAATTTGCAATGCTCAAAATAGATATACTAGTAAGCTTTCTACTTCCGTTCTTCTTTGCAATTTTTATGTAGGCATTACTCCTTGGAATAGATGTATTCTTGATACCATTACCGGAGGGAATTTTTTGGATAGCCATACTTTTGATGCTTATAATGCAGTGCTGGATTTGTTTGGTCCACCTCCTCTCTTGGTTAATGGGACTATTTTAACTCTAGCACATGTGATGCAAAGGCTTGAAATTATTGAAAATAAAGTTGCCACTGTTGAGTTGATTGAAAATTTGGATAAAAAGATCCACAACCAAATTATCCGATATGGGTCTAGGGTTGTAATTACTTTGAAAAATCTTAAGGAGAAAGAACCTATAGCTAACGAAAGAATAAATCTAGATTCTACAAGAATTGGTAAACATGAAGATATTATTACTAACCTAGGGTCCGCTTTTTCCTCTGTGAAAAATACTCCAACTCCTCCTACAAAACTACCAAATTTATTTATGTTCCTAAAAATAAGGGTGAATCTTCTAGTAAGGAAAATGCGGATCTCAAATCAATAAGTGTTCACCCCAATTTTCTCTCTATCATAAAGGAACCTTTTGCTACAAATGAATTTCTTGATTTCTTGACTAGGAGCTTAATTGTCACTAAAAAGAAAGAAACTCCTAAGGGTTACAAGTGCTCTATTGAAGAATTAAATGCCAAAGATGGCACTACTTAGATCTATTCTCGCTTTTATGCCTAGCTAGGGGCATTAAACAATAGCGCTAGTTGGGAGGCAACCCAATTTATTTTTGTTTCTTGCTTTTTGCTTCTGTTTAATAATAAATATTTCATATAGCTTATGTTTAGATGTGTATTGATGTTTTAATTAGTGTTTGTGCCAAGTAGAACCTATAGGATAACCTACGGTGATAGTTAATTTTATTCTGCTGAAAAACAGAAACTTTGCGCACACGAAAATAATTTTAGTAATTCACAGAAACGTGCTTTTGTGTTGATTCATTTTGATGTAGATCAATAGACAAATTGCCCAGGACTTCCTATTTTTGTAGGATTTTTATAGTTCCAGAAGTATTCGAAAGTTACATATTGCTACAGACTGTTCTGTTTTTGACATATTCTATTTTTCGCGTGTTGTTTGCTTATTTTAATGCATCTATGGCTAGTATCGGTGGTTATGAACCATAGATAAGTTGGAATACAGTAGGTTTAACACCAATATAAATAAATAATGAGTTCATTACAGTACCTTATGTGGTGGTTTTTCTTTCTTGCACTAACAGAGCTTATGAGATTTCCTGTTGAGTTTTGTGTTGTGAAGTTTCAAGTTTTGGGTAAAGATTTGATGGACTATAGAATAAGGAGTGGCAAGGGCCTAAGCTTGGGGATGCCCATGGCACCCCGCGATATTCAAGGATAACCAAAAGCCTAAACTTGGGGATGCCCCGGAAGGCATCCCCTCTTTCGTCTTCGTTCATCGGTAACTTTACTTGAAGCTATATTTTTATTTGCCACATGATATGTGTTTTGCTTGTAGCGTCTTGTATGATATTAGTCTTTGCTATTTAGTTTACCACAATCATCCTTGCTATACACACCTTTTGGGAGAAACACACTTGATTGGAATTTATTGGAATACTCTATGTGCTTCACTTATATCTTTTGAGCTAGATAGTTTTGCTCTAGTACTTCACTTATATCTTTTAGAGCACGGCGGTGGCTTGATTTTGTAGAAATTGTTGATCTCTCATGCTTCACTTATATCATTTTGAGAGTCTTTTAGAACAGCATGGTATGTGCCATGGTTATAAAATTGGTCCTAGAACGATGGGCATCCATGTTGGGTATAATAAAAACTATCATAGGAAGTGAGTTGGATGCTATGATCAATTTGATGCTTGATAATTGTTTTGAGATATGGAGGTGGTGATATTAGAGTCATGCTAGTTGGGTAATTGTGAATTTAAAGAATGCTTGTTGAAGTTGGCAAGTCCCGTAGCATGCACGTATTGATGAGGACATGACTACCTTGGATACGAACAAAAATATTGCATACATGTGTATTTGTGAGGTGATTTCTAATGCAAACTATGCAATAATTTATTTATGTCATCCAGGACAAAAATACTTCACAAACTTTTGTGCCATGTCTAATTGCAGGTATATGCGACATTGTACAATCCACATATGAAGATAGGGAGAAAGAGATGTTTACTTGCTGTTCAAAAAGTTCTCTCATGTCACTTTTGGCCCAAGAGAAGATAGAGTCAAAGTCTCTCACGTTCTGGACTCAAATTCGGACTACACAGACATACCTGACTCAAAATGTCAATAACTTTTTCATCCGGACTCCGAATTGGGTGGTTCTTTTTTTGTTGGAAAATAGATTTCGTGGGCTATCCAACCCAATTGGATTCACTTTCAAATTCATCCGAAGCATTGAGTTATGGACGAAACAATCTGATATTGCAGCAGAATCAGAGTCAAACTACAAGTCCAAAGGTGTTACGTCACCACCACTTGGGCCCATTGGCCTTGTACGACCTAGGTTTGTTTTAGGCTGCCTTGGGACATCCTCCCACCTCCTTGGCCGCCACCCCTTGCTCCTATATAAGTAGATCCATCAAGTAGCTTTTCCCTTGGGATTTGTTTAGTTAAAAGTTAGCCATTGCAACTTCGTGTACTTCATTTGTATCCAACGACCAGACCAAGACCGCTTACGGATCCCCACCTTAATCAATACTTCATATATACTCGCAATATTCAGATTGCTTTTATCATATTCTTGCTTGTTCTTCGATTGCTTGCAGGAATAGACCTTCGTGGTCAGGTTGATTGTGCTCCGGCGTGGTCAATAACCTATTGAAGGTGGTTTAGCGATTGCTAAGGAGCAACATCGTGCACGTTTGTCGTTGGATCGTCAAAGTCATCTTCGCCAAATCGATAATTATCATCTCATCGAAAGATCGAGACATCTCCGCCTCTATCACGTATGGTAACCATTGTGTAACAAATTTAAATGTGAGGTGTTCTTAGGTTGTCATCCTTATGAGTGGCGGTCGGGGACGAGTGATGGTCTCTTCCTACCACTCTATCCCCCTAGGATCATGCACATAGTGCTTGGTTTTTGATGACTTGTAGATTTTTGCAATAAGTATATGAGTTCTTTATGACTAATGTTGAGTCCATGGATTATACGCACTCTCACCCTTCCATCATTGCTAGCCTCTTCAGTACTGTGCATTGCCCTTTCTCACCTTGATAGTTGGTGCAAACTTCGCTGGTGCATCCAAACCCCATGATACTATATGCTCTATCACACATAAACCTCCTTATATCTTCCTCAAAACAGCCACCATACCTACCTATTATGGAATTTCCATAGCCATTCTGAGATATATTGACATGCAACTTTCCACCGTTCCGTTCATCATCATGACACACATCATCATTGTCATATTGCCTTGCATGATCATGTAGTTGACATCGTATTTGTGGCAGAGCCACCTTCATAATTTTTCATACATGTCACTCTTGATTCATTGCCCATCCCGGTACACCGCCGGAGGCATTCATATAGTCATATCTTGTTCTAGTTTTGAGTTGTAACTCATGAGTTGTAAATAAATAGAAGTGTGATGATCATCGTTATTAGAGCATTGTCCCTTATAAAAAAAGAAAAAAAAGAAGAAATGCAAAAAAGGCCCAAAAAAAGGGGGCAATGTTACAATCCTTTTCCACACTTGTGCTTCAAAGTAGCACAATGTTCTTCATGTAGAGAGTCTCATATGTTGTCACTTTCATATACTAGTGGGAATTTTTCATTATAGAACTTGGCTTGTATATTCCAACGATGGGCTTCCTCAAAATGCCCTAGGTCTTCGTGAGCAAGCAAGTTGGATGCACACCCACTTAGTTTGTTCTGTTGAGCTTTCATACATTTATAGCTCTAGTGCATCTGTTGCATGGCAATCCCTACTCCTCATGTTGACATCAATTGATGGGCATCTCCATACCCCGTTGATTAGACTCGTTAACATGAGACTTTCTCCTTTTTTGTCTTCTCCACACAACCTCCATCATCATATTCTATTCCACCCATAGTGCTATATCCATGGCTCATGCTCATGTATTGCGTGAAAGTTGAAAAAGTTTGAGATTACTAAAGTATGAAACAATTGCTTGGCTTGCCATCGGGGGTGTGCAAGATGAGAGCATTCTTGTGTGACAAAAATGGAGCATGACCAAACTATATAATTTTGTAGGGATAAGCTTTCTTTAGCCTTGTTATTTTGAGAAGACATGATTGCTTTGATTAGTATGCTTGAAGTATTACTATTTCTTATGTAAATATGAACTTTTATATTGAATCATTTGGATTTGAACATTCATGCCACAATAAACAAAATTACATTGAGAATTATGCTAGGTAGCATTCCACATCAAAAATTCTGTCTTTATCATTTACCTACTCGAGGACGAGCAGGAATTATGCTTGGGGATGCTTGATACGTCTCCAACGTATCTATAATTTTTGATTGTTCCGTGCTGTTATATTACCCGTTTTGGATGTTTATGGGCTTTACTTTACAGCAATTATATTACCTGTTTTGGATGTTTATGGGCTTTACTTTACACTTTTATATCATTTTTGGGACTAACCTACTAACCGGAGGCCCAGCCCGAATTGCTGTTTTTTTGCCTATTTCAGTGTTTCGAAGAAAAGGAATATCAAACGGAGTCCAAACGGAATGAAACCTTCGGGAGCGATCTTTTTGGAACAAACGCAATCCAGGGGACTTGGAGTGGACGTCAAGCAACAGAGGAGGAGGCCATGAGGGTGCTCGGCGCGCCCCCTAGGGGTAGGCGCGCCCCCACCCTCATGGGCCCCTCGAGCGTCCACCGACCTACTTCTTCCTCCTATATATATACCCACGTACCCCGAAAACATCCAGGAGCACCATGAAAACTGAATTCCACTGCCGCAACCTTCTGTATCCGCGAGATCCCATCTTGGAGCCTTCGCCAACGTTCCATCGGAGGGGGAATCGACCACGGAGGGCCTCTACATCATCTCCAAGGCCTCTCATATGAGTTGTGAGTAGTTTACCATAGACCTTCGGGTCCTTAGTTAGATGGCTTCTTCTCTCTCTTTGAATCTCAATACCAATTTCTCCTTGATCTTCTTGGAGATCTATTCGATGTAACTCTTTTTGCGGTGTGTCTGTCGAGATCCGATGAATTGTGTGTTTATGATCAAGTTTATCTATGAGAAATATTTGAATCTCCTCTGAATTTTTTTATGTGTGATTAAGTTATCTTTGCAAGTCTATTCGAATTATCAGTTTGGTTTGGTCAATCTTGCGGTGTCCCTTCCCAGTGACAGCAGGGGCAGCAAGACACGTATTGTATTGTTGCCATTGAGGATAAAAAGATGGGGTTTATATCATATTGCATGAGTTTATCCCTCTACATCATGTCATCTTTCTTAATGCGTTACTCTGTTCTTCATGAACTTAATACTCTAGATGCAGGCGGGAGTCGGTCGATGTGTGGAGTAATAGTAGTAGATGTAGAATCGTTTTGATCTACTTGTCACGGACGTGATGCCTATATACATGATGATACCTAGATAATATCATAACAATCCGCTTTTCTATCAATTGCTCGACAGTAATTTGTTCACCCACCGTAATACTTATGATATCTTGAGAGAAGCCACTAGTGAAACCTATGGCCCCCGGGTCTATCTTTTATCATATAAGTTTTACAATCTACTCTTATTTGCATCTTTTATTTTCCAATGTGTATCATAAAAATACCAAAAAATATTTATCTTATCATATTAACTCTATCAGATCTCACTTTCAGAAGTGGTCGTGAAGGGATTGACAACCCCTTTATTGCGTTGGTTGCGAGGTTTTTGTTTGTTTGTGTAGGTGCATGGGACTTTTGAGGAGCCGCCTACTGTTTTGATACCTTGGTTCTCAAAAACTGAGGGAAATACTTACGCTACTTTGCTGCATCACCCTTTCTCTTCAAGGAAAACCAACGCAAGCTCAAGACGTAGCAGGAGGCAGCCACCGAGCCGACCCCAGATACACTCACAGCCACTACTGAGATGGTCAATGCCCCGTTTGAGGTTACAGCCCCCGTGGCACTGCATGAGCAGTTTTCCCCCTTCGAGGATGTGCCCCCCCCCCCCGCTGAGCTACCCAAGGTGATTTTCTTCTTTGCCGATCTTGATTGTGGTTTTTCATCTAAGTATGTGGTGATGAATAATGCAAAATTTTATTAGCTTCAATGCCATTCTATACATAGTGGTTTAAATAACTTGTGTTTCTTATACTGGAAAGTAATTCAGAATTTGTTTCTATTTCAATTAGAGCCCTGATGCAGACAAGGATTGTGTGGTTGTACATGTCACTCGCTATGAGGTGGATGACCTGAATATACGCACTGGGAAAACAAAGTTCTTAGGCTGTTGGATCCTAGAAGCCATTTGCGTTTATAACAATGAAGAGTTATATTCTAGCCTCACTGTTGTCAGGCGTGTTGTCCAGGATGTACTGAAGCACAAGAAGTTCAAAGCTACTCCTTTGTTTGTGAGGCATATTGTTCTTGTCAAGCTTACGCAGGAAGATGATGTGGCATGCCTCCACAAACAAGTTTATGAGTGGCAAGGCCACAAGGTTGTCTTCATGAAGGTTCGCAGGATTGAGCTGCTGCCGGACGTCCTCGATGATGTTCATGGCAAGGTCCGTCTTGTGTCCAGCCCAAATTAGATCGAGGCATGAAATAGTTGCCCGAGCTAGTGTTTAATAGTAGTTTGGATTGCGTCTAATTATCCGAACCTTGCCTGTTATCGAGCCCTCTAGGGCTAGTACTCTGTTAGAATCCGTCTATGGGAACTACTGCTACTTTTGTGTGCCCGTGAATCATGTGAGAACCATCATAATTGTTGCCGAAACAAATGCGTCCTCACTAGTTTTTCCATGAATATGGCATGGTAATACATAAGTTGTCACGGTTTATCATACGAGTAGTGTGTGTTTTGATGAAATAGAGTACTCGTTCGAGAACTGTGCATTGACGTATACATAAGTACTTCTAAACACTGTTGGTGCTACCCCACTTGTAAGCAGTTCTGCAAAACACGGCACAATGGCTGAGCTCGCTTCAACACTAGGCTATCGACCAGCTAACAATCAACAATCTGATGTCTGACATAAAAGCAACTATGTATCTTGTTACAATGGTTCATGTGGTTAACTGAGGCCACAATGTAAATTCCAAAAGTTTACACGCTAGTCCATCGTTCATGTGGAACACTCACATTAAACTCATCTTCATAAAAAACTTGAAAAGCATAAGTTAAGCAATTTAATACATATCAATGATTCATAGAACATAACAAACATATACTAGTTCACAGCAAAAGACAAAGTTGTGAGAAGGTTTACAATTCAGGAAAAAACAAGCAAGGCTTCTCTGAGCAAAGAGCCTCCCGGCAGGCTTAAATTTCCTGGAGTTCACTCTAGTTTTTTCTTGTTGCCACCATCCAGGGTAAGGTTCTCTCTTTCCAGAATAACCAATTATAATTGTGGTCTCAGCTGGAATGCTGAACTGAAACATGTATTGTACTGACTAGCTGAAATTCTTGTGCATTCCACTAAGTTTAAGCACCGCTATTTGCAGAAATAAGCAGACCACAATGCCTCTTGTCCACGCACCTGTCCAAAAAACCGCTGTGCAACCGTGCCAGCTAGTCCTCGGTCCATAGATGAACTGGTAGAAAGTGCACTACGGACTAGGATGCAGTTGTTTTCGCTCGTCCCTACACTGCAATCAGGAAGTAAAACGTACGAATCAACTTCTTTTAGATTGTGCTGGTCATTCTACCTAGTAAATACCAATGTAGGAATACCTGGAAGACGGATGGTTAGACGACGACAGCGAGGGATAGGCATCTCATTTTGCGCAGTTCTACTAAAACTGAGGTGTGTGCTTTTGATTGCGCGTATAGAAACGATACGGAGATAGACATCCCGAAACGATATGAAGACAGACATCCCTGTTTGCGCAAATATGAAATACGGTTATTTATACAATGACAGATATTTGCAGTGGCGTATGATTAACAGCAGCATCTATTGTGTTATAATTGGCACTAGATTGACAGTATGAATGTGCCCCTAAGTAAGTAGCATCACATCACATCAACACTACCACTAGATTAACATGCAGAACAAGAGCATTAGTATTACTGTCATGAGAGTAGCACATGGTCAGTAAAAGTGCAATCAAATTTGTGCAATTCCATTGGGATGAAGCAATGTTAGCGGTGTGAGATTTAATTGTAACTGGAAAAACACAATTCATGGGAAATAAAGCAAGACGGAAGCACTTCATAAAATGGTGGTGGCATTGCTTCAATTTATCGACGGCGCTAGACCATTACTTATAGTGACATTAGGTGGCAATGCTTAATGCTTCATGTGATTTTACATTAATGGTAGCAATATGGGCATAGGGACAGTAGGGGTATAAAGTGGTGAGGCATATGTGGTTGCCGAGAGCGGCAAATACTCAGGCAGCATGTCTGCATTTGTCCCATTTTTTATCTCCTCGGCGACATTTTCCTATGTGAGCACAGGAAATCTAGACATGCTCATTCTCATTTGCTTTGTCCCCCAACACCCGTCACTTTCTTTCCTTTTTCAACCAAGAGATAGGTCCACTTCCCCCCACCCTTCGCCATCCATCATGCTTTCTTCGTCTTTTCAACCAAGATACTGGTCGGGTAGCCAGTATCTACTACTTTCCCCCGTTTCCTCTTAGAACCAAGTCCTAGATTCATGCTACAGCTTTCCCACATTCTTCCCTGTTTGAACCAACTCTTAGAGTCGATTGTATGAACTAGCTTTACCTCTAATAATAGTAAAAGTCTAG
The DNA here is from genome assembly GCF_018294505.1 of Triticum aestivum. Classification (NCBI taxonomy): domain Eukaryota; kingdom Viridiplantae; phylum Streptophyta; class Magnoliopsida; order Poales; family Poaceae; genus Triticum; species Triticum aestivum. The sequence continues at coordinate 345,724,746 of NC_057795.1, read as the reverse complement.
ATGGCTTTGGAACAGCGGATGGAAGTAGAAAAAGATCCACACGAAGCCAAGTGGGGAGCTGGGGCACTAGAGCAAGGCAGGTTTCGAAGGAATATATACCTGAGGGTCGTCGGCATGTGGCAAAGACTGCGTCGGGAGGCTGCATCTTGGCCACAATACCGCAAGGACGAAGAAGGGGCCGGAGGCCCTCCCGAGCCGGCGCTCTCTCGGAGAGAACGGCACGGCCACCGATCGGGATGCACGGGCAGCCATTGGTCTCCTCCCTCGCTACGGACGACAGCGTGAACGATGCACCTACACCCCTGCCCTGGTCGAGGTTGTCCGGCTGGATTTGTGACTATCGGTATTCTGGGAACGGGGGTTCCCAGACTTGCCTGCCTGCGGCCTGCGGCGTGGCTCAAAGGAGGCCCAGCACAGCCCATCTTCATCAACGCAAGCTCAAGACCCTCGCGAGGGGCCAAGCCTCGCGGGGCCGACGATAAGGAGCTTCCTCAGGCACGGCCTCGTCAGGCTGGCTCATGAGGAGGCGGAGAGTTCAAGGCGGGGTACCTCGCGAGGTGCCCATGACGCAAGCCATGATGACCAAGGGTGCCAGTCGGGCGCCAGCCCGCGCAGTGTCCTCCTTTCCTCTTTGGTGCAAAGGGAGCAAGCGCAGGCGAGAGCATCAAGCAAAGGCGTCCATTTCGGTGCAACAAGACCAAGACCAGCCCAACGGCCGGAAGGAAGTCATTGTGGAGCCCAAGCCGGCGTCATCACTAGAGCCTTTGACAGGCAAGGACCAACTTTAGTCAGGATAAGTGTACCCGTTGTTCCCCTTCGAAATGGCCAATAGTTGGCGCCCTTCCCGCTCAATATTTGGGAAGAGGACCAGGGCCTTTGCCTATAAATAGGACTAGCCACCCCCGGGGTAGAGGCAGCTAGACCGGCACCCAGAGATCATCCAGAGAGAGAGAGAGAGAGATAGGCGAGTGAACTCACCCTAGCAGTTCATCGCACCCGTTCAAGAACAGCCCCTCGCGAGGCTGTTCTGCCTTGTATTGGTCATCATCAAGCCCAAGAGGCAATCCACACACCACACACTGGAGTAGGGTATTACACCACAATGGTGGCCTGAACCAGTATAAATCTTGTGTCTCTTGTACTGTTCAGTTTGGTAGTTTAGGTCCCAGCGGTTCGGTGAGGAGCGAGTTGGTAGAGGGTTGAATCTCCGCGTGCACCCCAGTGTTCGAACCTCAAGGGTCTGCCGGAACCCGAAATCCGACATTTGGTGCACCAGGTAGGGGTGCGCCGGTATCTGCCTTCCGCCGTCTTGTTCTTCCCCGACCACCGCAACCATGTCTGACACTTGTCAGGCTCGCGCCGAGCGTCGAGCCGCCCTCGCCTCCCATGTCGCCCAGACGGCTCCCATCGGCTGGCGCACTCGTCGTTCCCCGTCACCTGCTGTCCACACCGCCACTGGCCCAGCGGGGAACGAGCAGCAAGCATCGTCCCAGCATCCGTCCATGAGGCGGGACGGCCGCACCGCCACGCCCTCGCTCACCCCCGCCGGTTCTTCATCACGCGCGCTCCGCGCGGCCATGGAGGCCCGCGCTGCACTCATCGCGGCAAACGAGCTCCTGTGCTACCGCCCCATCGACGACGTCTACGAAGAATGGCTCGATCGAGTCGCTGAGATCGTCCGCGCCGCCGGAGGCGCCCCCGCACCATGCTTCTCGCTGCACCGCACCCCGCCCTGCGCGGGCAATGAAGCTCCTGAGGCGCCCCAGCCGCCTCCTCCTCAAGAAGGCGCCCTGGCCCCAAGGCGCGCGGCCGGCGGGCGGAACCCGCTCCGCCAGGCGGCAGCGCGGCAAGAGCAGAGCTGCCAAGAAGTCCCTCGCCCTCGAGAAACTGCCCGAGCGCTCCCTGCTCCAGCATGTCAAGACCCTGCGCTGCCCCCAGCCGCGGCGCATGGGGACCCACAGGACCAAGCTCACCATCGCCCAAGGCCCCTTGTGGCCACGGCGGGCTGCCGCGCCTTCACCCCCGAGCTGCGCAGCGTCGCGTGGCCCGGCAAGTTCAAGCCAGACCTGCCTCCTCGCTACGATGGCACGGCTGACCCTGCGGAGTTCCTCTAGCTCTACGAGTTGGGCATCGAGGCCGCCAATGGAGACGAAAAGGTCATGGCAAATTGGTTTCCCATGGCACTCAAGGACGGAGCTCGCACTTGGCTCCTGAATTTGGCCCCAGGCATGATCTCCTCCTGGGACGAGATGTGCACCCGCTTCATCGCCAACTTCCAGGGTACTCGTGACCGGCCACCCGCCGTGAGCGACATGCGCCGTATCAGGCAGCAGCCAGGGGAAACCCTGCAGAAGTACATCCAGCGTTTCAACAACACGCGCCTCAAGATCCCCAGGGTAACGGAGGAGGCCATCATCTCTGCCTTCTCCGACGGTGTGCGCAACGTCAAGATGAAGGAGGAGCTGGCGATGCATGAAGACCTGTGCACCTCCTTGGAGCTGTTCAACTTGGCGACCAAGTGCGCCAGGGCTGAGGAGGGGCGCCTCTCCCTCCTCAAGCTGCCTGCCGCGGGCCCCGAAGAGAAGAAGCCCAAGGCCAAGGACGTGAAGCGCAAGGGGGCTGCCGTGCTTGCGAGGACCGCTGGCAGGACCCGCCTCGCGAGGGAGGCTGGAGGGATCAGCCTCGCGAGGATCGCCCGCAAGGGAACGCAGGCCTCCCTCCGCTGCCGCCGCAGCCAAGGAGAAATGAAGACCGTCACCAGGACGAGGGGGCTGGGGGCTTCCAGGAACCGCGTGCAATTGCCTGCATCTTGGGCGGAGCTCAAGCCCCAGCCTCTCAGCGCATCTTCAAGCAGTTCGCCCGCGAAGTGAATGCAGTCCTCCCCAAGCTCGAGGCCACGCTCCCTCTCAGGTGGTCGGTGTGCGCCATCACGTTCAGCTCAGTGGATCAGCTCAAGTGCGCGGCCACAGCCGGAGTCCTCCCGATGCTTTGTTCCCCAATCATCAGCAACGTGCTAGTCACCAGGACCCTCATCGACGGCGGGGCAGGGCTCAACGTCCTGTCCGTGGAAACATTCAACAATCGTCAAGTGCCTTACAGTCAGCTTCAGCCAACCAAGCCCTTCTCCGGAGTCACCGACGGCTCCACGGTCCCGATAGGGCAGGTCCGCCTTCCTGTCACCTTCGGGGCTCGCGACAACTACTGCACCAAGGTCATCGACTTCGACGTCGCCCACATTCGGCTGCCGTACAACGCCATCCTCGGGTACCCGGTGCTGGCCAAGTTCATGGTCGTAACCCACCACGGCTACAACGTCCTTAAGATGCCAGGAAGCGGCGGGGTCATCACGGTGCCCTGCAAAGAGAGGGACGGAGTGTGCTCCCTGGAGCGAGCCTTTCAGGCCGCATCACTGGAAGACCCAGACCGCGGAGGCAGGAGGCTTCCTGAGGCCGCCCCCAAGAAGAAGAAGACATCAACTGGCCCGTCCTTTTAGGAGGCAGGCCCCTCAGGGCCCGCGCCTGGCCAGGAGGAGCCTCCTTCCATCGCATATGGAAGCGCGCCCGGCGCCCTCCTCAGGCAGGGCTCGGGGGCTCTCCCCTGGAGGGCCGCCGACCTCGCCAAGGTCACGAGGGAGGCACTTTGGCACCACGTGGAGGCGTTCTTCGAAGCACGTTTCCCTCCATAAGGAGCAAGGCAAGGAGGGCCAAACCCTCTGGAGTTCGTCAGCAAGGCCATTCAAGAGTTACAGGAGTCAAGGGTCATGAGAGGCAGCCGCCGCCTACCCGCTGTGGCCCCCCATCAGGGCGAGGATGGTGGGCTGCGCGTCTACATCGACATACCAGGGCTCAACCGAGCCGCGTCTCAAGAGCGCCTATGGCCCTCGAGAGTGGGACGTTGCGAGGGTCCACCCCACATCTACGTGCGCATGCCTTACGGCCTGCCGAACGCGGCTGCTGCGCACCAGCGTCTTATGAGGGCCATCTTGGAGGCTCAAGAGGTCAGGCGTGCCGCAGCCCTAGCGGAGATGGAGATGGCCCGCGAGGAGCCGCCAGCGCCTCCGGAGCCTCTAGAGGCCCCTGGGCCTGGGGGCTCGTGAGGATCGGCTCCCGCAGCCCACCGAGTCTGCTACACCAACACCCCTTCGTCCCCAACATCATGAGGTGACATCTTTTAAGTTTCGTTTCTGGTTGGGAGCGCCTTCAGGGCCGCATTATTCCCAGGCCGCGTGGGTCCGTCCCTGCGGCATGTATCCCTTTTATTTCATGTCCTTATCTTATCTTGTTGGGGGCGCCCCGCGGGCTGCATCATCCCCAAGCCTCTCTGGCCTGTCCCAGTGGCATGAATCCTTCTTGCGTTTATCTTAGGACTATGCTTTCGATCTACCATGCTTGTTATTCGGTTCCTTTTTCTCCTGGGTGTTGGAATCTTGCACGTTAAAGGGGGGGTGCCTGAGCATCGCGACTAAGGGCTCCTACCGGCTCTCTGGCCCTCACCCTCTGGTCTTGTCCATGGCATCGCGACCTGGCAAGCCAGCGACGGCTGAGACCAGCCCGAGAGCCGGGACCCGAGGACGTAGAGTTTCATCATCTAACCCAGCTTGCGCGTTAAAGGGGGGTGCCTGAGCATCACGACTCAGGGCTCCTACCGGCTCTCCAGCCCTCACCCTCTGGTCTTGTCCATGGCATCGCGACCTGGCAAGCCAGCGACGGCTGAGACCAGCCCGAGAGCTGGGACCCAAGGACGTAGAGTTTCGTCATCTAAGCCAGCTTGCGCGTTAAAGGGGGGGTGCCTGAGCATCGCGACTCAGGGCTCCTACCGGCTCTCCGGCCCTCACCCTCTGGTCTTGTCCATGGCATCGCGACCTGGCAAGCCAGCGACGGCTGAGACCAGCCCAAGAGCCGGGACCCGAAGACGTAGAGCACCAGCATCTGGCCAAATTTGCAGGAACACACTCCAAGATAAGGCGCAGAGCCAGGTGCAACCCGCCTTGAGGTAGGGCCCCGTGAGTCCCGCGCTGGCTCACGGGTGCCCAGATACACCTCGTCAAGCCCTACCGTGCCAGCCACTTGTTAGGGTGGGGCTGTATACGCCCCGGGGGCTCCTCCCGGAGGGGGCCCCCTCCCACGTACCAGTGGAAGCACCATGCTCCGCGCTGGCTGACGACACTGCCGAGGAGCGGCTATGCACGTGCGCATACGAAAGCGCTATGCTTCGCGCTGGTGATAAACAACTGAGGGTGGCCTCCGGGCCGCATCAACCTCAGGGAGCCCGGAGCTCAGTGTCTGGCCTTGTCGCAACCCCTCCCCTCGGGAGTGCCGCGCGAAGGGGCTGGGCACGGGGGCTGCGCCTGTGTCATACCCAGACACACGCCACCTGGCCAGGCCCCCCGGGCCTGGTTCGTCGCACGTCCCTCCCCGAGCGGTGCCAAGGTATGAAGGCTGTTTCAGCGTCAAGGGGGACTCCTGAGCATCGCGACTCAGGAGCCTAACTGGTCACGTAGCCCCTCACTCCTTAGTTCCGAAAGGCAAACGGCGGTTGAGGTATGCGCGGGGCCGGGCTCTGTAGACGTAGAATGGCAGATCCACTTGCATCTCGCCTCCCTAAGGAGTCACCCCCACATCTCACCTCCCTACTTGCTATTCGAGCGCCAAGGGGGACTCCTGAGCATCGCAACTCAGGGGCCTAACTTGTCATGTAGCCCCTCACTCCTTGGTCCCGTCCTGGTTTCCGGTCGGGGCCAATGGTGGCTGAGGTATGCGCGGGGCCGGGCTCTGCCGGCGTAGAACACAAGCAAGTAGGAAGGAATAATGCAAATTTCAGGGAATTCAAAAGCAAATATTACAGTCCATGCTGTTACCACAACATCAAACATAAGTTTTAATGCCTCTCCGAGGCATGGTACATGCGCAGGAATTAAAAACAGGTCGGGAGCCACGACAGAGTCACTTGCCGGCGGGGGAGCCGCGTGGAGTAGGTTCGCCTTGTGGAGCAGCAGGGCTAGCAACGCGCCGCTTCTGCCTGGTACTGAAGGCCTGGAACTTCCCCAGCAAGGCCTCCGCACAACCCTTCACGGCCTCAGCAGCGGCAGTGGCACGCTCGCCGCTCGCTGGCTCCAGCAGGCTGTCGAGGTTGATGTTGGGGTCACGAACATAGATGTGGGTGAAGACCCGCGTCAGCGCTGCAGAAGACAAGACACAAGCCTCAGCCTCGGCCGTGGGGCCAAGGCCAAGGGTGACATCGTGAAGGGAACGAACTAGGAAGGGAAGCTGCTTGGCGGGGCCATCCTCCTCGCCGGCCAACGGGTTCTCAAGGCCGTTGTCATAAAGCATCTTCAGCGAAGTGCAAGCCTTCTCTTCCATATCCGCGAAGACCACGTGATCCTCGGCAAGAACCCGGGCCTTGCCGTCCAGCTCAACCTTCCTCGCTTCCAGCTCTTGCTCCAGCACGCCTAAGCGGCCACGGCGCCTCTTGAGCTTGGCCTCCAGGTTCTTGACGGCCGCCTCGCGAACCTTCATGCTTTCCTCCTGCTCTTGGCGGAGGCGGGCCTCCTCGGCAAGCTGGTTCTGTAGGCCCTTCAGCTCGCCCTCCAGCGTCTCACAGCGACCTTGGACGCTAGCTGCCTCCCCCAGGGCAGCATCGCAGGCAACCTTTGCCTCATGGACGACCTGTTTCTCCTCGTCGCAAGCCGTCGAGGCCTGGACCAGCGCCGCCCGTATCGAAGCGTCGGAGTTTATCCAGCCAGAAGCCAGCTCCAAGCGCCCGGCCACCAGACGGGGGTCGGCGCCCAGAAGATCCTGCCGCAGACGGTCCAGTCTGGCAATGGCGCGATCTAGAACTGTATTCAGGGAAGCAGCAGTCGGTGGAGTAGGAGGAGAAGACGGCAGCGTGACCACAGTATCCCGAGGCGGAACCAGCTGCGCCACGACAGCAGTGGAGGCAGCGTCAAGCAAGGGCACCTCGGGAGTTGCCTGGGTCAAGGGGGCTGAGCTCGCCCCAGCAGGCTCAACCTGACCTCGCAAGGATGCCCGGGCAGGAGAGGCCTGCGCGTCACGGTCGCCTTCTTCCTCGGGCAGGGGCACTGTCACGGATGGGGCCTCAGGAGCTCCCTTCGGCTTCTTTGCCGCGGGCGCCAGCCTGGCCGGGAGATACAAGCATCAAGTCTCGGCAACAAAACAATAATCAAGACAGGAATCGAGTACTTACAGGTCGTCGCAGGTGGGCTCAAGCAGCCTCCGGCCGTACTTAAAGCCCGAGAGTCGGCTGCAAGGGTCGGCTTCAAGGGGCTCGGGAGCAGGAGGCGCGCCTGCGGATCGCCCCGGGGCCGGGGCAGACCCGCGGGGGACCAGCCCAGTCCGGTCCTTCTTCGGGATCGGAGGCAGGCTCCCACCGCCCTGCTCACCCTCATCCTCGTCGCCGTCACTCTGAGGGAGGCGGAGAGTGCGGGACCTGCGCCAAAGGGGAGGAGCTCTTGACTCAGCCTCCAAGTCAACCTCCTCTTCCTACTCCCCTTCTTCCTTCTCTTCACTGGAGTCGTTGGAGGACACATCCACCAGGTCCTCTGGAGCCTCCACGGGCATGGGCCCGTCCCCGTTGAAGGCAGGCATGGCCCCCACTACCTGCTCCCAATCCTCGCGAAGGAACAAGGGCGTAGGAGCGCCCTCCAGCCTCGCCACGTCGCCCCCAACCAAGGACTGGAGGACCGCAGCCAGATCCTCGTCGGCCAAGACCACGGGGCTCGAGTGAGGCCTCCACATCGGAAGCGAGTACTGACGGAGCGGAGCCAGTTGATGCTCCAGGAACTCCCTCAACAACGACGCACCGGTCAGCTTCACCGTCGCCACGCTGGCCGGCCTCAGATCTACGTCCATCTTCTCCAACACCAGCTTCGCGCAGTTATCCAGAAGCTCCACACGGGACCAGTCGTCGGAGCCCGCAGGGTGCTCTGTGGGCAGGATTAGCCGAGGGTGGGTGCGCCCAGCATCCACCAAGACCCACTTGCTCCTGAAGCCCTCAATCCTCTTCCCAGGGTTCAAAATGGCGATGCAGCCGCCGTATGCAACGAAGCTCGCACACGCGGAGGCAGAGCCACGGGAGGTCCGGAGGGAGAAGTAGTGGCGCAGCAAGGCCACCGAGGGTTTCACCCCTACGTGGGCCTCACAAGAGTAGGCGAAGATCGCCAGAAGAAGGACGGAGTTGGGATGGAGGTGCAGAGCTTGAATATTGTAGTGGCGGAGGATAGAGAAGAAGAACTCAAAAAAGGGAGGCACCAGGCCGGCGACGATGGCACTCACGAAGAGCGGATAGAAGGTGCTCCCTCGGCCTTCAGGGACGGAGGAACCGGCCTTGAACGCCTTCGTCCCGTCGATGCCCTGCGCCGCCGCCATCTGGCGCACCAGGGCAAGGCTCGCCACTGACATGTTTGGCGGGTCCAAGTCAGGCGAGTACCAGGCTCCGGCCGGGGCTTGGCGAGGCTCCATGACTGGCTAGGGCGCGCAGGCGGAGTAGATCTAAAGGCTTTGGAAGCAGGAAGGAGAGGTGCAAGAAAGGGGATCTGAGCAGTAACTGGACTAAGTAAAGGAGGCAAGGGAGATGTTGCTCCTTTATCAACCCACGCGGTTGTAGAGGCGCCCACGTCCAATCAACTGCCACGCGGCGCACAAGGCCGCAGGCTGTTAGGGCCCGTGGCGCTTCGCACTTGCCCTTTCGCCTCTCTGCTCAACCAAGTTCGGGCGCGCCGCGGGCCCGGGGGCTACTGTCGGTGTTCTGGGAACGGGGGTCCCCAGACTTGCCTGCCTGCGGCCTGTGGCGTGGCTCAAAGGAGGCCCAGCACAGCCCATCTTCATCAACGCAAGCTCAAGACCCTCGCGAGGGGCCAAGCCTCGCGGGGCGGACGACAAGGAGCTTCCTCAGGCACGGCCTCGTCAGGCAGGCTCATGAGGAGGCGGAGAGTTCAAGGCGGGGTACCTCGCGAGGTGCCCATGATGCAAGCCATGACGACCAAGGGTGCAAGTCGGGTGCCAGCCCGCGCAGTGTCCTCCTTTCCTCTTTGGTGCAAAGGGAGCAAGCGCAGGCGAGAGCATCAAGCAAAGGCGTCCATTTCGGTGCAACAAGACCAAGACAAGCCCAACGGCCGGAAGGAAGTCATTGTGGAGCCCAAGCCGGCGTCATCACCAGAGCCTTTGACAGGCGAGGACCAACTTTAGTCAGGATAAGTGTACCCGCTGTTCCCCTTCAAAATGGCCAATTGTTGGCGCCCTTCCCGCTCAATATTTGGGAAGAGGCCCAGGGCCTTTGCCTATAAATAGGACTAGCCACCCCCGGGGTAGAGGCAGCTAGACCGGCACCCAGAGATCAGCCAGAGAGAGAGAGAGATAGGCGAGTGAACTCACCCTAGCAGTTCATTGCACCCGTTCAAGAACATCCCCTCGCGAGGCCGTTCTGCCTTGTATTGTTCATCATCAAGCCCAAGAGGCAATCCACACCACACACTAGAGTAGGGTATTACACCACAATGGTGGCCTGAACCAGTATAAATCTTGTGTCTCTTGTGCTGTTCGGTTTGGTAGTTTAGTTCCCAGCGGTTCGGTGAGGAGCGAGTCAGTAGAGGGTTGAATCTCCGCACGCACTCCAGTGTTCGAACCTCAAGGGTCTGCCGGAACCCAAAATCCGATAGCGACCAGCCGTGAACTAAGAGAGAGTGTGGCCACCTATGTCTTGCTTAAATCTGGAGAGCATGAGAGAGTGAACGAGAGGAACCCTAGTAAAGCAAGCGCTAAGGCTCCTGCTTATATATATAGTGGTGTGATTTTGTTGTACCAGCTTCAAAAAAATGCACTCCTACGTGTACCCACGAGTGGGTGTGAGAGAACTAGTGCTTGCGTGCACCGCTTCTCTTCATAAGAGTACAATGTACTATGCCTAAAGAACGTTCGCCACAAGAGTAATAGTATTAGTGTGTGACATGTGAGCTAAAATAAAATGTGCGTGACGTATCAATGCAATGCATGTGTCCGTAAATCATTATACGACAAACGTTCGCCACAAGCCTTTTCCTGAGGAACGTCGTAAGAACCGTTAGATCGGCATCCGACAGTGTCAGTTTTGCCATGTCATTTAACAGAACAACCACTCCTCCTACACACAAATCTTCCACGTGAGTGTTAGCAACTACCATATGCTCCCTCCATTCCAAAATGTAGTGCATATAGCTTTATTGAAAATTCGAACCTCGCAAACTTTTACCGAGTTTTTGTGTACCAAATTGCACATGTAGAATACCCTGTATATATCATTTCATTCATCTTCAAGAGGTAACTATAAAGATGGGGGAGGAGTCTACAAAGAAAGACCATCATATCACATGCATCAACTTCAAATATCCTTTGGTGTGGAGGAATATCATAGGAACTCTATATGATATGATTTTTATAAGATTTTTTCCTTTAGAGCCAACTGGTTCCTAGGAGTAGATTCATATACTCCACATTTCAAAGGAAATAAACATGATATCATTTCTATAGCTTTAGAGCCACTTGGTTCATATGAATGGATTCCTGTACTCCCATAATTTCAAAGAAAAATAAACATTAGCATATATTCAATAGAAAAGTTCCTGTGATATGAACCAAATTACATCTCTTTTCGAATCCCTCCTTATAGGAATTGAGGTACATGTCATCTCTAGATTCAATAGAAAAGTTCCTATGATGTGAACCAAATGACATCTCTTTTCCAATCCCTACTCATAGGAATTGAGATACTCCATGTCATCTCTTTCCCTACAAATTCCATGTATACGTCTTCTATTCCTAAATAGCTAGTACAACCCACTAGTAGCTTTTTTCCAAGACATGCAACTATGGCACAAGAACTATATAGTGTGCGAATAACTTTTAAAGATGGTCACTGGATGAAGCTAATCCGACAGTGCAGAGATGGCAAATTCAAGCACTACTGGCCGTTGGATATCATCAACATTCCACCAGATGTGCCACATGTACAATTTAGAAGACTCCATGGTTGAACTTAAGCATAATGCACAAACCTCAAAACACAACCACTTCTCCTTTGTTCTAGAATCTTCCGTATCATAATTGAATTTTTTTCTAAATGAATTGCCATTATTTCTTTTTTACTTTATGCTTTACAATGAACAACCCCATGAATCTTAACATTTTTATAAAACTAATTGATTTTGAATGAGATGAACTATAAGAACTAAACGAACATCTACATCACGCATATATGACTCAAAGCTTTACATGCTATAGTGTGTATTTATTCATAATTTGGTTTCGAAAACTCATGCTTACTAGTTTTGAGTAGAGTAGCAAATTTCATGTGGCCCCGGGTATATCAAAATGCAGGGCCCATGCATCATTGCCTTTTGGTCGAACCTACATCCACAATTTTTTGTACGTACTATATCCCCACTGGTCCCTGAACCCAAAATATTCCCTTGTTCCCGTAAAACCAAGCGGCCCACACATATTTAAGGCGTCGACTCGAACTCAATCCCTCTCCCATTTACTACGACATGGCCCCGCACGCCGTAGTACTCCTACAAACCCTACCGCCGCACACATCATCGGTTTTCTTCAAGAGGACGAGGGAGAAGCCGATTTGTAGTGGAGGCGCTTTCAAAAAAAAGGATCTGTAGTGGAGACCCCTACCCTAGGGTGCCCTAGGTAGCTGCCGCACACATCATTGTTTTCTCTTTTCTTTATGCTCTCGCGCCCTAGAGTGAAATGATGGTTGCTTCGTCCGTCCAGCTTAATGCGGGAAAGGTGGGGCTTTGTGATTTGACCCCTCATCGCTCATTTTCTACTACTGTGGCGCTACGACCGGGGTGCCTCCAATTCCAACCGCTGCTTCGAACTGTAATTTGGTGCATCGCACATGGAACAAGATGGTGGATGAGCCACATGTCGGCCAAAGGGGTCCTGTTAAGTGTGTCACCATTTCGTGTGAGGACTGACCCTGCTTGAGTTGCTACGCCAACACGACAGGAGCAGCCTACCACTTGGTTTTTTTCCTTGGTGAATCCTGACTATATTGATCTAAAAAGATACGTACTGAACTACTCTCTCCATCTTGTTTTTAGGCCTCTCGGTTTATAGGGCATGCACGTAGTTCTAGGTCATCCATTTGACTAACTAAATATGAGTTACTATGTCACAAAAAGTATATCATTGGACTCTTAAGCAGATGTAGTTTCGAAACATATAGTATTTAAAAGTCGAGCGCGGGGCTTTTCCTGCGTGGTAGGCGGGGCAGTTCCGCCTAGTCAGTTCGACAGAGACGCGAGAAGATGAGGGAGTAGGCTGCTGCAAACATAGGGTTGTGTGATTTGAAGGCGAGTTACTGCTAGACAGGTGGGGCCTCGTGATTTGACTTGCCATTATCATTTTAACTGTTGCTACGACCGGCGTGAGTCTCCTGATTCCTGACCACCTCCATATAGGTGCCTCTCCCAATGCTCCACCATGGAGAGGCTAGCTCTTGCATGAGAGCCCACTTCTCCACTTTTTCCTTGCCTCTTTCCTCACATTTGCAAAAATGCCATGTAAAGCGGGCTTATAGCCCACTATTGTACTTACTTGCTCCTACAGGTGCTAAGCTTGCCACATAGGCATAAATTCTGATGTGGCAAGTTAATTAAGAAGAGAGAGACTAGTTTGGTGACCCAAGGAAGAAACGGTGCTAAGCTCGTGTACCTAGGTGAAAAGACAATTTTGAGTCTATAACTAATTAAATGAAGCAAACTTAGCAACAAAAAACTAAGCACCTATGAATTGGGGACTTGATTGCTAAGCCATTTAATGCCCTTAGCGCCTCATCTAAGCAATATTTCATTGGAAAAGGCCACTCCTTGGCAAATGAAATAAATACTACGAAGAAAGAGATAGAGAGAAGTAAAGAAATACACTTATAGCCAACCTTATAGCTAACCTTGTTGTAGTATGAGTGACAAAGTGATGACTATGTATGACATGCCAACATCAGATAGCCTAATGCACCGTGTTAAATCTCCAAGGGCGCGACCGCACAAGCGACACGACGGTCGTGGTAAGCGCGACCATGATACGGGCTGCTGGCAGCCCTTGGATCTGAGATCAAACGGTAGTATGCTAAGTTGCTGAATATTTGCAGAATAACCCTCCAGGATAGGATATTCACCCATAGGTCTTGTCGGATATCGGGTTCTGGCAAAACCCTTAAGATTCGAACTCTGGGGTGCGCACGAAGATCTTCTCCCTACCGAAATACGCCCTCAGCCTCGCTGCGGTATCTAAGCTAGATCGATGAATGACACAAGAGACACAAGATTTATACAGGTTCGGGCCACCGTTGTGATGTAATACCCTACTCCTGTGTGTGGTGTGGTGGATTGCCTCTTGGGCTGATGATGAACAGTACAAGGGAAGAACATCCTCGCGCGGAGAGGTGTTCTTGTGCTTGGTGGTATGCTCGGGGAGGAATCGATCCATTCCACCTGTCCTTCCTACTGTGGTGGCTAGCTCTATTTATAGAGGCCCTGGTCCTGTTCCCAAATATTGAGCGGGAAGGGTTCCAACAACGGCCATTTTGAAGGGGGACAGCTAGTACAAGCTATCCTGACTAAAGGTGGTCTTCGCCTGCCAAAGGTGCTGATGATGACGCCGTCTTGGGCTCCACGATGACCTCCGTCCTGCTGTTCCATTGGTCTTGGTCTCATTGCACCAATATGGAAACCTTTGTCTGATGCTTCGGTACTCCGCGCCTGTGCTTGCCTCCTTTGCACCAAAGAGGAAACGAGAACACTGCATAGGCTGGCGCCCGCCTGGCGCCCGCCTGCCCTTGGTCGTCACGGCTTGCGTCATGGGCACCTCGCGAGGTACCCCTTGCCTTGATCTCTCCGCCTACTCACGAGCCTGCTTGGTGAGGCCACCCCTAAGGAGGTCTCGCGTCGTCCGCCTCGCGAGGCTTGGCCTCTCATGAGGATCTTGAGCACTTGGTTGATGCACACGGAACTTACTGGGCCACTGGCTGAGCCACGTCGTAGGCCGCAGGCAGGCAAGTCTGGGGACCCCGTTCCCAGAACGCCGACAGTAGCCCCTGGGCCCAAGGCGCGCTCGGACTTGGCTTAGCAGCTAAGCCAAAGGGAAAGTACAGAGCGTCGTTGGCCCTCACAGCCTGCGGCCTTGGTTGCCACGTGGCGACTGATTGGACGTAGGCGTCTCCGCTTCCCCATGCTGCCTCGGCAACTTCCTGACTGACAAAAGGTTGGTGTGGGCAAGGCTTGTTGTCGGTGTCAAAACCGGCGGATCTCGGGTAGGGGGTCCCGAACTGTGCGTCTAGGCGGATGGTAACAAGAGACAAGGGACACAATGTTTTTACCCAGGTTCAGGCCCACTCGGTGGAGGTAAAACCCTACTCCTGCTTGATTAATATTGATGATATGGGTAGTACAAGAGTAGATCTACCACGAGATCAAGGAGGCTAAACCCTAGAAGCTAGCCTATGGTATGATTGTTGTTCGTCCTACGGACTAAAACCCTCCGGTTTATATAGACACCGGAGAGGGATAGGGTTACCCAGAGTCGGTTACAATCGTAGGAGATCTACATATCCGTATCGCCAAGCTTGCCTTCCATGCCAAGGAAAGTCTCATCCGGACACGGGACGAAGTCTTCAATCTTGTATCTTCATAGTCTTGGAGTCCGGCCGACGGTGATAGTTCGGCTATCCGGACACCCCCTAATCCTGGACTCCCTCAGTAGCCTCTGAACCAGGCTTCAATGATGACGAGTCCGGCGCGCATATTGTCTTCGACATTGCAAGGAGGGTTCCTCCTCCGAATAATTTGTAGAAGATTTTGAACACCAGGATAGTGTCCGGCTCTGCAAAATAAATTCCACATACCACCGTAGAGAGAATAATATTTACACAAGTTCAATCTGCTGACGTATCTCGTGGCATGACGTCACACCACGGCCAAGCCTTTATTTGAATCATTTTAACTGTTCCACTTCAGCGCGTTTAGCGAAGCGGTTTCCTTGGCATGTCCTGTCAAAGCCGAGATCGTGTCCCCTTATTTCGGGATTCTCATCAATACGGGCGTGGGTAACCCAACCGCGCCCGTTGGCACGCCCCCTCCATCGACGGCGAGTCCCAAACGGTCACGGGGACGGCTCTTGGTATTCAACCCCTTTATAACAAGACCAAGGCCTGTTCCTTTTCTTCAATCTCAATCGAATCCGCCCCTCGCCTCGAGTTCCAACACCCAAGGCTCCAGATTCAGGCGCTCCGGACCTTCAACAATGTCCGGCTCCGACCTACAAGGCCGGTGGATGCCTTCTTCGGTCACGGAAGAAGATGTGCTAAAGCTGAGAGACACCAGGTATCTAACCGGCGAAATCCCGCATAGGCTGCCCGCCCCAGGGCAAGTCATTCCTACTCCCGAGCCTGGTGAGAGTGTGGTGTTCGTGTCTCACTTCCGTCGGGGCCTAGGTTTCCCGACGGACCCCTTTGTGAGGGGGCTCATGTTTTACTATGGGCTGGAGTTCCATGACTTGGATCCGGAGTCCATCCTCCACATCTCATCGTTCATTGTTGTATGCGAAGCCTTCCTTTGTACTACCCCTCACTTCGGATTGTGGCTCAAGACCTTCAACGTGGAGCCGAAGATGATCGAGGGGCGGCAGGCAGAGTGTGGAGGGGCAGTTATAAGCAAGAGGGCAGACGCTCCATGGCCCGAGGGCCTTTTTCAAGAGGAGCTTGGTTTGTGGCAACAGGAGTGGTTCTATATCACCGCTCCTAGGGGCACCAGATGGGTGGTGCCGCCTGCCTTTCGTTCGGGCCCTCCACAACAGTTGGCGTCATGGGTCAACAAAGGGCTCGACTGGGGGCCTTCCAAGGACGTACCATTATTGCAGGGCCGTATTCGAGACCTCCAAGAGAGGGAGATCAATCTGGTTGTAGTGGCACAGGTCATGCTGATTTGGTGCCTTCTGCCCTGCAAACGTCGCCCCCTCCGCCTGTGGGAATTCAATCCGGAGGGACCGCAAGCTCTCCAACGCTTCATGGGTGCGACGCCCGTGGAGATGTATAAACTGTTCTTCGGATCACAGGAGATGTGTCCGGACTTGACCGAGGATGCAGGTATGAGCTGCAATCGCCTGGATACTCAAGTAAGTAGTTCCTGTGCCCGGACATGCTATCCGCACATTTATCATGAACTTGCTATTCAAAGAGTTGTCCCTTGAACAGGAATGGATAGCAAAAGCAAAACTAATAAGGTGTCCGGCCCCCTCCCTGAGACCACGCCGGATCCCGTGTTAACCAAGATGCTGGAGGTTGCGCCTTTGGAAGAGGGCGAAGGGGGGAACAGGAAAGCTACCACCTCCGCCAGGGAGGCTCTTAAGGAAGGGGGG
Organism: Triticum aestivum; assembly: GCF_018294505.1. NCBI lineage: Eukaryota > Viridiplantae > Streptophyta > Magnoliopsida > Poales > Poaceae > Triticum > Triticum aestivum. The sequence continues at coordinate 345,708,331 of NC_057795.1, read as the reverse complement.
ATCGAGAATCCCCCCCTCCAAGGGGAGAAGAGGACCGCTTCTGGAGATCCGGAGGCCAAGGCCTCAAAGCGGGGGAAGAAATCTTCACCAGAGGGTCCTGCGCCGGGAGGAGCCCCGGCCGCACTATTTCCCCACGGAGATCAGCCCTCTAGCGAGCCGTAAGTAGAAAGGGGAGTTTTGCAATAAGGGACATTCCTGTTTTTATTTCTGAAGATAAACGAAGTTATTACATTGTAGTTCGGATCTCAGCCCTTCTCAGCAGAGCTCATCTTCAGGGGATCTTCGTCCGGAGATGATGGAGAGCGAAATGCCTCCATCTGCCGCACCGTCAGGCGGGGTGGACGACCCTGAGGTGTCGTCGCGGATGGTTTCCCCGAGTCCGGCGGGGTTGGAAAGTTCGGCACCAACTGGTGTACGGTCGGAGGAGCTGAAGGATCTGCTCGGGCGGGCGTCTATCTCATAAGATCACTGTACGTTAATGGGTACGGTGATTGAAAGGATTTCATTCGCTGAGAGCGGGTTGCATGAGGCCCTCAAAAGTTTACTGACCGGGTTTGAGGTACGCGAAAATGATATACCTTCTGACAGTTTTGCATATAGAATGCGCCCTGTATAGATAGTAGCCCCTGAGACTCGGTATGTTGTCGAAAGCGACGGCGTGCCGAGGATCATACTCTCGGTTATAAGATGTCGCCTTTCCTATTCAGGTGGTGGAGCGTTCAGTGGCCAGCCGGACTGATAGATTTGCCGAACTGAAGCGGCAACTTGACGTTGTGGATGCGGACATCGTGCTGGTCAATAAGCGACTTGACGAGTCGCAAGGTATGTGGTTTCTCCGCGGACACCTGGTGAGGGAGCTTGATGCCCGTGCCTTACCATATGTATGCTAAATGCAGATGGTGCCGCTGCTATGGAGGACCTTCGGGCGGAGCTCGCCCGAGCCAAGGAGCAAACCAGAAAAAGTAATGTGGCTGCCTTGAAGGCGACCGAAGAGCTAAAAGCCGAACAAGCTGCTCACTGTCGAAGCAAGGAGGAAATGGCCAAGATGGCCGTGGAGCTGAAGGATGCTACCGACCGCTGCGAGTTTCTTAAAAGGGAATGCCGAGCAGAGCAAGAGGACCTGAAGAAGGCCACCGCCGAAGCCAAGGATGCCCGCTCTGCGATGAGAGCTATAAAGGAGGAGCTATGTCAGGCCGGGGATATTGCGGCTGGAAAGCCTTTTCTGCTGCGTAGGAAGTTCACGGATCCGAAGTATGCTCAGCTGGGCCGGTTGTGGGGTGCGGAGGATCACGGAATGGAAGAGATTTTTTAGTCGCAATTCCATAGTCCGGAGCGTCCACTTCCATTAACCGATCGGTTAGCCGAGTGGGCTGAGCTGAATAGGTTGTCCGGACTTGCCATGAAGGATGTCGTGGCTCATTTGTGGCCGAAAAGGCCCGAGCCGAAGAGTTATTTTGGCTTGGTGCAGCAGTTCCTTGATGCGGTGCCGCATATCAAGGCGATGAAACGGCCGGCGTGCATAGAGGGTGCATGGATGGCGCTCGCCCGTATCAAGACATACTGGGCAGAGATGGAGGCCACCGACGTTGCATCCCAGGATTCGGACAAAAGCCGATAACCAGCCGAGCACTATTTTGAGGAAGTCCTGTAGGGCGCTCGTTTAATAGAGACGCAGTGCTCGAAAGATGTTATGTTCAAATGATGTGTATGATTTGTGAAACCATGTTTTGAATATAATATAGGGGCTTTTTATACTTGTGCGTTCAAGTGTTGCAATACCTCCTGTGCGGCCATTAACGTATATGTGTATATAACCTGAAAGATGGCAGTCTTCGGCTTCAGCCCCCACGCACATAGTGCGGGGGTGTTTGCAAAAAAGCGCATTTTCACACTTAATCCAACGTCTTGGTCCTGTTAAGGAGGTGATAGCGTAGCGAACTAGGAAACCGGACTATAATGCTTTATCACTTTCACTTAGCCATAGGAGTTCGATGGTGGGGCTACTATATAGCCCCTAGGGGCACTACGCTCTCCGAATTTTGGGGCGCGTATGTGCCTGACCGGGAAACGGTCCTTCGTTAAAGCGGAGGAATTCTAAACATTCCAGTGGTCGATTGAGTGCTTGACCAGTCTCTCGCTATATCATGACAGTCAGTTTTCGGCTTTCTCTACTGAGGTGCTCACCTGGGCGAACCAGGGCACAATCGCAGTAGTTCTCCTGGTGCCGCGTTAGCCGATAGAGCGGAACGTAAGGCAGCAAAACACAGGAGCCGGGCAAACCCAACATTTGACCAAAGACATGATTCGGAGCTGATGCATATAAGGCCTAACTCGAGACGCCGAACACTCCCTAAGGTATTCGGTCTTTATGAAAACGGGCAGAACAATGCCCTAAGCCCCTAGTGTCCAGGTACGCGCAAATATTTCTGACGCGACCGATGCCAAAAAGCCAGCTTCCTCCTCGGTTATAGTGAGAAACCGGGGGATGTGTATCAACAAGAGACAGTAAGAAAGGTTTACGCAGGGTCTTAATCTAAAAACAATCCTTACAATGGGTCCCTACTGCACGTTTGCGCCTGTGTCTCCGTTGTGCTGTATCCTGGACGGGCGTAGCATGGTGTCCATCTGTAAAAGAGAAGAACTTAGTTTGCAAAAGGGATCGTGCGAAAAATGTATAAACAGAGTATAAGTCAAAAAATGAATAAAATTGAGCTTTATTGTCTCTTATTGTATGTGCGTGCAGCCCCTTGTAAGGGGGTACGTGGCTAGCGAGCCCCTTGTGTATTTGTGCCGGACTCGCCTAACCGTGTCCGGGATCTGAATGACCTATTTGGGTGCTTTGATCGGCAAGGCCGGATTAATGTGTGGTTGTCAAGGCAGTCTCACTTTCTCCCGTATTCAAGGAACACTCGAGGTTTCCCCTTGATGAGATTATGCCGCGTGGACCGGGCATTTTAAGTGTAAGAGATGCATAATGCGGTATTGCGTTAAAGCGGGCGAAAGCTTCGCGTCCCAATAGTGCTTGATAGCTACTTTTAAATGGGGCGATGTGGCAGACGAACTTTTCGCTGCGGGAGTTGTCGGATAAGCCGAACACAACTTCTAGTGGTAGAGAGCCTATACAATGGGCATATGTGCCTGGCATCACTCCTTTAAAGGAAGTGTTGCTATGGCGTATTTTGGTTAGGTCTATCCCCATTCTGCGGATTGTATCCTGATATAATAGGTTTAGATCACTGCCGCCGTCCATTAGGACTTGCGTAAATTGTAGTCCGTCAATTATAGGATCTAATATCAGAGCAGTCCATCCTGCATTCCGAATACATCCGGAGTAATCCTGATGGTCGAAAGTGATTGGTTTTGACATCCAGTGTCGAGACTCTGCTGGGGTGGACCGTTCGGTGCGTACTTTAATGGGCGCCGCTCTATTTTTGCCTGTTATCACATGAAGTGAGTTTACTGTTTTGACCTCTTGTGGGAAATTCCTTTGTTTGCCGGTGCTCTGCTTGTGGAGTTTGTCATCGTCCTCACTTGGTGTTTCGAGCCCCTTGTGTTCGGCATTAAGTCGGCCAGACTATTTGAAGACCCAACAATCTCTGTGGGTATGGTTTGCAGGCTTCCCGGAGGTGCTGTGGATTTGGCATATTTTGTCCAAGATTTTGTTTAGGTTGGATAGCTCGTCGCTGTTGTCTTTGAGAGGCAGTGTTTTGTTGTTCTGCCGAGACCTTTTGAACCCGACGTTGACTGCCATGCTATTTGGGCCATTTCCCTTAGTCCGGCGCTGGTCCTTTCTGCGTCATGGTTTCCCATTTCCAGCCCTGACCTCGGATGTACTTGGGTCGCTCGTGCTGCATCTTGCCAGCCAACTATCCTCTCCCGCGCAAAAGCGGGTCATGAGGCTTGTTAGTGCGGCCATTGTCCTTGGCTTTTCCTGGCCGAGGTGTCTGGCGAGCCATTCGTCCTGGACGTTATGTTTGAAGGCTGCTAAGGCTTCGGCGTCCGGACAGTCGACTATCTGGTTCTTTTTGGTGAGGTACCTATTCCAGAACTTGCGGGCTGACTCTCCGGACTGTTGAGTTATGTGACTTAAATCGTTTGCATCTGGAGGGCAGACGTAAGTCCCCTGGAAATTTGCCCGAAACGCGTCCTCGAGCTCTTCCCAACTTCCAATGGTATTTTCTGGGAGGCTTTTGAGCCAATGCCGAGCTGGCCCTTTGAGCTTGAGGGGTAGGTAGTTTATGGCGTGGAGGTCATCTCCTCTAGCCATATGTATGTGGAGGATGTAATCCTCAATCCAGACTCCAGGGTCTGCTGTTCCGTCGTATGCCTCTATGTTTACGGATTTGAATCCCGCTGGAAATTCATGATCCAGCACTTCATCGGTGAAACATAAGGGGTGTGCGGTGCCCTATTTGGGTGTGCCGTGATGTTCAAATACTCGACGTGTTGTATTGCTTTCTGGGGCTTGCTTTCTTGGCCCATAGATGGACCTGACCGGGCCATCCTTTTTGTGAGGATCCTTATGTGGATTGCATGTCGGCTTATGTGCGGCGCCGCTTGTCGCTCTTTGTTTGTCATGTGGTCGTCTATCCGACCGGGCTGCCTCTTTGTTCTTTGATTGTGGGGGCTCTATGGCCTCCTCGTCAAATTCGGGCAGTAGTTTGCGCTTCGGGTAGCTTTTTGCTTGGCCTTGAGTACTTTGCTCCATCTCATTCTGAGTACGTATTCCGCTGTTTTGAGCTTCCGCTTCTGCTTCTTCGGACTTCGTGCAGTGGCGACGAGCCTTTTTTGGAGGTTCTTCTGTTCCAACGATGTGTCCGGCGTGAGATCATCCGGACTGTTGTTTTCACCGGGGATGGATTGTTTATCCAATTTATCCTGTTCGGATGGTAGCCCGGGGGCATGTTTGTTGTCCACCAGTTCGCCTTGCTCTATGGCTGGGTCCGTATGAGTGCTGTCATTGTCGAGGCGGGACTTTTGGGCAGCGCTTGCATCGCTGTTTCGGCTGTTTTTTGAGGGAGTTATCCTTCGTAGCGTCCCGTTGTTCCTCGTTATCGCTTCCTTTAGGTGTGTCCACCATATAAACAACGTGAGTTGAGGTGGCCTTCCAGTGCCCTATAGGCGCTGGGTCTTGATTGTCTCCGGCATCGTCGTCCATACCGTCGATATCTTCGGAGTCGAAGTCTAGCACGTAGGTTAAGTCATCGACAGTAGCTACGAAGTGGGTTGTGGGTGGGCTTTGAATTTCTTCGTCATCCGCATCCCAACCGTTCTGACCATAATCCAGCCGGGGCTCTCCTGATAGAGAGAGACACTTTAGTGAATTCAGGATGTCGCCAAAAGGCGAGTACTGAAAGATGTCCACAGCGGTGAACTCCATGATCGGCACCCAATCGAGTTTGATTGGCCGGGGCGCGGAAGGTTCGGGGTCCGGAGAGGAGTCCGGCACCTTGGAGTCACGAGCTTCACGAGGGACAGGGTCGATATTTGGCTCCATCGCCGTAGAGGTAGCAGCCCCCGAGGCGGTGTCCATCCACCCATCCTCGATCGGCGCAGTCGGTTCCGAGCTGAGGGTCGGAGAGGACTCTTGTGCGGCCTCCAGGGCACTGTCCGGCAGCAGAGCTAAATCATGCCCATCGTGACAGTGCAGCGCGCTCAGCTGTGGCTTGAATCCGTCGAAGATCAAGTCTCCGTGGATGTCGGCCGTATAGTTCAAACTTCCAAATCTGATGTGATGGCCAGGGGCGTAGCTTTTGATCTACTCCAGATGGCCAAGTAAATTCGCCTGCAGTGCGAAGCCGCCGAATACGAAGATCTGTCCGAGGAGAAAAGTCTCACCCTAGACCGCGTTGTTGTTGATGATTGAAGGAGCCATCGGGCCTATATGTGACAGCACAGAGGAACTCTCAATGAAAGCACCAATGTCGGTGTCAAAACCGGCGGATCTCGGGTAGGGGGTCCCGAACTATGCGTCTAGGCGGATGGTAACAGGAGACAAGGGACACGATGTTTTTACCCAGGTTCGCGCCCTCTCGATGGAGGTAAAACCCTACTCCTGCTTGATTAATATTGATGATATGGGTGTACAAGAGTGGATCTACCACGAGATCAAGGAGGCTAAACCCTAGAAGCTAGCCTATGGTATGATTGTTGTTCGTCCTACGGACTAAAACCCTCCGGTTTATATAGACACCGGAGAGGGCTAGGGTTACACAGAGTCAGTTACAATGGTAGGAGATCTACATATCCGTATCACCAAGCTTGCCTTCCACGCCAAGGAAAGTCCCATCCGGACATGGGACGAAGTCTTCAATCTTGTATCCTCATATTCTTGGAGTCCGGCCAAAGATGATAGTTCGGCTATCCGGACACCCCCTAGTCCAGGACTCCCTCACTTGTCTTCATTGCTCTCCTTCGTCTTGCTCCAGATCCCCTTCCTTGATTCCCTTCTTCCAAAATCTCCAGATCCGCTCCACTCCTTCCCTTTCAGCGAGCGATGGCGCCCCACAAGATCAAGGTCGATGTGCTGCCGGCTTGGTATTTGCCGACCCTAGATGCCCCCAACATGTCGGAGAAGAATCTCACCACTACGCGCCTGTTGGTGGTGGTGGAGGGCAGCGAGATGGGGGAGGCCGAACTCTGGGCTGGCTCCGCCGAGCCGGAGGCAAATGGGAGCACCTTCTACCCCTTCTTCATGAACGCCATCGTCGCCGGCCTGGTTCCTCCCTTCTCCGACTTCTTCTACGCCGTCCTCCGCCATTATAGGTTGCAGGCCCTTCATCTCCATCCCAACTCCATTCTCCTTTTGTCGATTTTCGCCTACTACTGCGAGGCGCATGTTGGGGTGATGCCGTCCGTGTGTCTGCTACACCACTTCTTCTCCCTCCAAATCTATGGCGAGCACACCTCGGCATGCGCCAACTTCGTCGCGTATGCCAAGGCCAACATGATCTCGAAGACCGGGAAGAGGGCCGACAACTTCCGGAGCAAGTGGGTCATGATGGATGCCAGATGGGTCCACCCCCGGTTGGTGTTGCCAACGGAGGCGCCCCATCCCGACAAAGGGTGGTCTCGCGCGAAGCCTGCCGACGACCAAGCGAAGTTGGTGCTGGAGAAGATGAACGCCGACTTGAAGCCGGGCAACGTGAAGGCGGCAAAGGTGACGGGGCCACACTCCTGAGGGAGTTCCTAACACAGCGGGTGGCTCCGCTTCAGGCAAACTCGCGCCCATTGTGGACACTCGGGGGCGCAGACGACAAGCTTCGCCTGAACCCGGTAGCCTTGGCAGACGAGGATCTGGCCGCAGCTCTCCGCCTCTTGGTTGGGGACGACCAGGAAGGTCTGGAGGGTGCTCCTGCCCCCCTGTTCCTCCATGAGTACTGGAAGCATGTGGTGGCTGCTATGCCCACCTTTGATGGCCGCGGCCTGGTGCCGGCGGCGCCTCCTGTGGCCCAGGGGGCAATGGCACTGGTGGACGTGTGTTCAAGTGACTCCCGCGGGGAAGGAGAGGAAGAAAAGGAAGAGGAGAGCGACTCAGAGGTGACCTTCGAGGAGACGGGGGAGACCTCTCCCCCGTGTAGGGCCAACATGCTTCGCGCCTTGCCGGACGACGACGAGACCGATGCCACACCGGAGGAGGGGGGTCCACCCGCGATCCCGAAGAAGGACAGGTCGGTGCTGATCTCTCAAGAGGTTGCTTCTGCCCAGGCACCTCCTGGAGCTGCCTCCAGCCCGTCTGCTACGCCCTCTTCCGCTCCTGGACCTCTTGCGGCTGCACCCCGGGCCACGAGCCTCTCGGGCTTCAAGCTCGGCAAGAGGACGGTGAACTATGTCGCGATTGACTAGTAAGTGCTCGAACTCCATCTTGTTCTTGCTTATGCTGCCGGGGCATGACATTCTCCATCAATTGGTTAGGCCGCCGCTTGCGGGAAAGAAGAAAAAGGGGGACGCGGCAACTCCGTCTGGGGCAGACTCATCTACCGTGGCTACGCCTTCACCCGTGGGAAGGGGAGGCGATGGCGTTCGCACCTCCCCTGCCCGATCATCCTCACGAGGCCTGGAGGAGCACCCTGGCGGGGTGCCAACCCCCGTGGCCCCGCTAGATCCGGAGGTGCTAGTGCCTGACACTGCTGCTGAGGTAGCCAAGGCTCAGGAGCCCCCAGTCTCCCGAGCCGTGGCTACGCTGCCACCTCCTCCTCCTGCGCTGCTAGTTCCGGGTTCTTTTGCCTCCTCCGCTGTCTTGGACCGCGCCCTTTCCAAGTTGGGCCAGCTACGAGAAGACCTCCAAGGTACGGACTCCCACCTGGTAACCGGACGCCTGGAGCTGGTCTCCGGCTGGGCTCATTCTGATGCCTCCGTCCGAGCGGCGCTGAGGCGGGCCGCGACAGCTTCTGAGGAGGAGAAACAAGCCGCCACCCAGGCCACAGCTGCTCGAGAGGCGGCATTGAAGGATGTCGCGGTCGCCCAGGACCGCTGCAAGGTGCTGGAGGCCGAGCTGCAGGGCTTGCACAATGAGCATGCCAAAGAAGCTTGCCACCGCCAGGTGAAGGAGGAGAAGATGAAGGCTCGGGAGGACGCCGTCAGGGACCGCGACGCCGAGCTAACGCAGCTAGTAGAGTCGCAGACCGCTGAGCGCGGCCGGCTGGAGGCGCTGGAGCAGAAGTTGAAGGCGGAGAGGGCCGAGCTGGACGCCAAGGCGAAGGTCCTGGCCGAGGACCATGTGGCCTTTGCACTCTTGGAGAAGAGGTCTCGCGCGGCACTGAAGATGCAATACGAGAATGGCTTGGAGAAGCCACTGGCTGGCGCCGAGGACGGCCCCGCCCAGCTGCTTCCCTTCTTGGTCGAGGTGCTCGAGGAAGTCATGACCGTCGTCGGCCTCATGGCCGAGGTGGAAGCTCGCGTCCTTTCTTCTGCCGCGCTGACGCGCGTCTTCAGCAACGTCCACCTTCGCGACCCTGACATCAATCTCGACGAGCTGCTGGAGCCCGTGGACAGCGAGCACTTCGCCGCTGCTGCTGAAGCTGTGAAGGGCCAGGTGGAAGCCTTGCTGGGGAAGTTCCGCGCCTTCGCTTCTGCACCCATGGCAGGCGGTGCTACTGATCTTGCGACCCCAAGTGGCACCACCACGGGAGTGGAGTCTCTGGTGGGCGACGGCGATGTCCAAGGGTGATCTTCTCGCGGCTTCTTCCTGTTTTAACTCCTGCAATGTGCACCATGCCTCGTGGACGCGTTTAAACTTGCGTTTGGTATTGTGAAGACAATTATGGTTTGTAATATTTGCTCTGGGATTTGCTTCGGGATTTGCTTCGAGATTTTACAGTTTCCTTCCTATTTGCTTTATGTTTTACGGCGGCAGAGCCCGGCCACACGCATACCTCAACCGCCGTTGGCCCCGACCGGATCACCAGGACGGAACCAAGGAGTGAGGGGCTACGTGACAAGTTAGGCTCTTGAGTCACGATGCTCAGGAGTCCCCCTTGACGCACAAACAGCAAATAGGGAGGGAACATAGGAATAGATCTGGCGTTCTACGTTGGCAGAGCCCGGCCCCGCGCATACCTCAACCGCCATTAGCCCCGCTGGATCATCAGGACGGGACTAAGGAGTGAGGGGCTATGTGACCAGTTAGGCTCCTGAGTCGCGATGCTCAGGAGTCCCCCTTGACGTCCCCCAGCTGAAATGAGCTTGGAAGATGTCACCTGGTTCCATTGTAGAGGGGGTGCTGTAGTAGCTGAAGATGCGTAGTGAAGAGGCCAATCCTCACGAGCCACCGAAGCCCTGAGCCTCGGGAGGCTCTGGGAGTCCAGGCGGTTCCTCGAGGACCATCTCCATCTCCGCTAGGACCACGTGATGCATGGCCTCCTGAGCCACCAGAATGCTCCGCAGGTGACGCTGGTGGGTGGCAGCCATGTTCGGTAGGTCGAAAGGCATGCGAACGTAGCTGTGTGGCGGACCCTCGCAGAGCCCCAAGCATGAAGGCCAGAGGCGCTCCTGATATGCGGCTCGGTTGAGCCCTGAGACTTCGATGCAGATGTGCAGCCCACCATCCTCACCTGGATGGGGGGCCACGCTAGGCAAACAGCGATCGGCGCACATGGCTCTTGCTTCCTGAAGCTCCTGCGTGGTCTTGGTGATGAACTCCTGAGGGTTGGGATTTCCACGCCCTGTGCCTTCTTGAGGGAAACATCCCGTGAAGCACGCCTCCAAGTGGTGCCTGAGCGCCTCCCTGGTGATGTTGGCAAAGCAGAAGGCCCTCCAGAATAGAGCCCCCAAGCCCTGCGCAAGGAGGGCAACGGGCGCGCCTTCCTATGCGATGGAAGGAGGCGGCCCTTGCACGGGCGCGGATCCTGATGCGGCACCTCCTAAGGCCTTGAGATGAGAGGTGTCTTCTTCTTCTTGGGGACTACCTCAGGAGGATTCTCGCCCCTGCTGTCTGGGTCCTCGATTGATGCAGCCTGGAAGGTGCGCTCGAGGGAGCACACCGCATCTCTTTCCTCGCAGGGGACCATGATGATTCCGCTGCTTCCTGGCATCTTGAGGACGTTGTAGCTATGGTGGGTCACCGCCATGAACTTGGCCAGGGCTGGATACCCGAGGATGGCATTGTACAGCAGGTGGATGTGGGCGACGTCGAACTCGATGAGCTCGGTGTGGTAGTTGTTGCACTGCCCGAAGGTGACAGGGAGGCAGACCTGCCCTATCGGGGTGGTGGAGCCGTCAGTAACTCCTGAGAAAAAGGCTTGGTAGGCTGAAGTTGATCATATGGCACTTGAAGGTTGTCGAACATCTCCACGGACAGGACGTTAAGCCCTGCGCCGCCATTGATGAGGGTCCTGGTGACTTGCACGTTGCTGATGTCTGGGGAACAAAGCATCGGGAGGATGCCAGCGGTAGCCGTGCACTTGAGTTGATCTGCTGAACTAAAGGTGATGGCGCGCTTGGACCACCTGGGCGGGTGCGTGGCCTCGAGCTTGGGGAGGACTGCATTCACCTCGCGAGCAAACTGCTTGAAGATGCGCTGAGAAGCTGGGGCCTGAGCTCCGCCCAAGATGCAAGCGATAGCACGTGGCTCTTGGAAGCCCACAGCCCCCTCGTCCTGGTGACGGTCATCATTCTTTCTTGGCGGTGGCCGCAGAGGAGGAAGACCTGCGTTGCGCTACGGGCGGTCCTTGCGAGGCTGATCCCTCCAGGCTACCTTGCAAGGCTGGTCCTGCCAACGATCCTTGTGAGGTCGGTCTCGCCACTCCAGGCGAGGGCCACGGTCGTCCCATCGTCCTCCACCTCGTCCTCCTCCTCGGCCATAGCCCCGGTCGTTGTGCTCGAGGCGTCGACTGAAGTGTCCTTCTCGAACGGCCCTGAGCTCTTGGCATTCGTTGGTGTTGTGAGTGTGGAGGTTGTGGTAGGCGCAGAACGATCGGCTGCCCTTGGACGACTCCGGCTGGTCCCTGCCATGCTTCGTGTCTGGTTCTGCTGCAAGCACGGCTGCTCCTTTGCACTTTGCATCCTTGGCCTTGGCCTTCTTTTCTTCTGGGTCAGCAGCTGGAAGCTCGAGGAGGGAGAGGCGTCCTTCCTCAGCTCTTGCGCACTTGGTCGCCAGGTTGAATAGCGCCAGGGATGTGCACAACTCCTCGTGGATGGCGAGCCCCTCCTTCATCTTGACATCATGGACGCCATCAGAGAACGCTGAGATGATGGCCTCGTCCGTCACCTTGGGGATCTTGAGGCGACCATTGTTGAAGCGCTGGATGTATTTCTGCAGGGTTTCTCCAAGCTGTTGCTTGATGTAGCGCAGGTCACCCGCGGCCGGGGGGCGGTCGCGAGTGCCCTGGAAGTTGGCGATGAGCCGGGAGGCAGGTTCACGAGCCAGGTGCGGGCACCGTCCTTGAGCGCCATAGGAAACTAGTTCGCCATAACCTTCTCGTCTCCATTGGCTGCCTTCATGCCCAGCTCATAGAGCTGAAACAACTCTGTGGGGTCGGCAGTACCATCATAGCGAGGAGGCAGATCCGGCTTGAACTTGCTCGGCCAAGCGACGCTACTCAGCTCGGTGGTGAAGGCACGACAACCTGCTGTGGCTACCGGAGCCCTTTGCTGACGCGGGGCTTGCTCTTGATGGTACCCATGCACCACCGCTAGGAGCCCTTTGCTGGTGCAGGGACACGATCTTGTCGCGCCGGTGCAGGAAGCACGGGAGCGCCTTCATGAGGCCGAGGGATTTCTTGGTAGCTTCTTTCTTGTCACGCGGGTGTTGGATGCGGTGGGTCACATCTAGGGGCCGCGCGCCTTGGAGCCAGGGAGCCTTCTTGGGGCGAAGGTGGTGGAGGTGCTCCCTGAGCCGCGTCGCCCATGCCTGACGGAGGGCAAGGCAGCGAGAGGGACGTCGCGGGAGATCCCCTCGCGGCGCTGACGAGCTCGGTGATGTGAGCGAGTCATTCTTTGTAGAGGTCGTCGATGGGGCGGTAGTGGAGGAGCTCACGTGCCAGGAGCAGCGCAGCCTGCGCATTCGTGGGGCTGCGACGAGCGTGAGATGACGAACCAGCTGGGGTCAGCGACGGAGTGGCGGTGCGGCCTTCCCGCCGCACCGAGGGGTGCAACAAAGATGCTTGCTGCTCATTCCCTGTCGGGCCGGTGGTGGCGTTGGCGGCAGGCAATGGAGAACGACCAGGAGGCCCGCCGACTGGAGCCGTCTGGGCGACGCGGGCGGCGAGAGCAGCCCGGCGCTCGGCGCGAGCTCGGTGAGCGTCCGCCATGGATGCGACGAAGCGATGGGACGCAGATCAACAGAAAGAAGATTTCGGCGCACCCCTACCTGGCGCGCCAAATGTCGGATACCGGGTTCCGGCAAAACCCTTAAGGTTCGAACTCTGGGGTGCGCACGAAGATCTTCTCCCTACCAAAACACGCCCTCAGCCTTGCCGCGGTATCTAAGCTAGATCGATGAATGACACAAGAGACACAAGATTTATACAGGTTAGGGCCACTGTTGTGGTGTAATACCCTACTCCTGTGTGTGGTGTGGTGGATTGCCTCATGAGCTGATGATGAACAGTACAAGGGAAGAAGAGCCTCAGGAGGAGAGGTGTTCTTGTGCTTGGTGGTGTGCTCGGGGAGGAATCGATCCGTTCCACCTGTCCTTCCAACTGTGGTGGCTAGCTCTATTTATGGAGGCCCTGGTCCTCTTCCCAAATATTGAGTGGGAAGGGATCCAAGAACAGCCATTTTGAAGGGGGACAGCTAGTACAAGCTATTCTGACTAAAGGTGGTCTTCGCCTGCCAAAGGTGGTGGTGATGACGTCGTCTTGGGCTCCACGGTGACCTCCATCCTCCTGTTCTATTGGTCTTGGTCTCGTTGCACCGATATGGGAACCTTTGTCTGATGCCTCGGTACTCCGCGCCTACGCTTGACCCCTTTGCACCAAAGAGGAAACGGGGCACTGCGCGGGCTGGCGCCCGCCTGCCCTTGGTCGTCACGACTTGCGTCATGGGCACCTCGCGAGGTACCCCTTGCCTTGATCTCTCTGCCTCCTCGCGAGCCTTCCTGGTAAGGCCTCCCCTAAGGAGGTCTCGCGTCGTCTGCCCCGCGAGGCTTGGCCTCTCGCGAGGGTCTTGAGAGCTTGGTTGATGCATACGGGCCATACTGGGCCACTGGTTGGGCCACATCGCAGGCCGTAGGCAGGCTAGTCTGGGGACCCCCGTTCCCAAAACGCCGACAGGTCTAGAATCATGCCATGCAACCGTGAGATCTCAGATCCATGGGCTCTCGGAAGCCCGTATCATGGGAGAATGGAAAGCCACTACCCTGTCGTTTGCACGCTGGCAGTTCGCTCATACTCGTCCTCGCACGTCCTTTAATATTAATGCGGTTCACATCCTAGTCGTCCCGTGCTTTCACATTACGGAAGTTCCACTAATCCTAACCCTCCTCCCAAATCCATGGCGTCCCAAATCTCCATGATCAGTAGTGAGTACAAGGTTAGAACCATCAACGGCGATGAGTTCGACGTCATCTACACCCGTTCTTCTGCGACGGTGAAAGGATGCCTTGCTCGCTTCAGATGCATGTTCGAAAACTCATATGATGAGTGGGTCGCTAGGCTAGATGTTGAGTACACCACAGCCCTGGGACAAGAGAAGGATCTAAAGGAGGAAGAGAGGAAGAAGCCCATCGTGATCCAGGTTTGCGTGAATGACTTATGCTTGGTCTACCGCATATGCCATGCCGACGTTGAATGCCAGGATTTTAAGAACTTCTTGAAGAGCGACCTAGTCAAATTCGTTACTTTAGACTTTATGAACGACGAAAGAGTCCTGGGTCAGATAGGCCTCGTTGTAGGCAACTCCTTCTTCCTCCAGAAGAATCGGCTGCTGCCCTCAAGTGGTCAGCCTTCAATGCTGACTGTCGGTGTCAAAACCGGCGGATCTCGGGTAGGGGGTCCCGAACTGTGCATCTAGGCGGATGGTAACAGGAGCCAAGGGACACGATGTTTTACCCAGGTTCGGGCCCTCTTGATGGAGGTAAAACCCTACGTCCTGCTTGATTAATATTGATGATGTGTATTACAAGAGTGGATCTACCACAAGATCAAGGAGGCTAAACCCTAGAAGCTAGCCTATGGTATGATTGTTGTAATGGAGGTTATGTCCTACGGACTAAAGCCCTCCGGTTTATATAGACACCGGAGAGGGCTAGGGTTACACAGAGTCGGTTACAATGGTAGGAGATCTACATATCCGTATTGCCAAGCTTGCCTTCCACGCCAAGGAAAGTCCAATCCGGACACGGGGCGAAGTCTTCAATCTTGTATCTTCATAGTCTTGGAGTCTCGCGGACGATGATAGTCCGGCTGTCCGGACACCCCCTAGTCCAGGACTCCCTCAGTAGCCCCTGAACCTGGCTTCAATGACGATGAGTCCGACGCGCATAATGTTTGGCATTGCAAGGCGGGTTCCTCCTTTGAATAATCCAGAGAAGATTGTGAACACCAGGATAGTGTCCGGCTCTGCAAAATAAATTCCACATTCCTCCGTAGAGAGAATACTATATACACAAGTTCAATCTGCTGACGCATTTTGCGGCGTGACGTCGCACCACTACCAAGCCTTTACTAGAATCGTTTTTCATTATACCACCTCAGCGCGATTAGCGAAGCGGTTTCCTTGGCACGTCTTGTCGAAGCAGAGATCGTGTTCCCCTTATTCCGGGATTCTCATCAATACGGACGTGGGTAACCCAACCGCGCCATTGATGGTGGCGCTTGGGAGATAAGCGAGTTTTACCAGGCTAGTGGGGATGTATAGTCTTCGTCCGCCTATATATAAGGGATAAGGATTCACCTTCTCACCTATGCCTTCTTCCTCCTTTGCTTATCCATCTCCACGCACTCGAGCTCCAGCGCCCAAGTTCGCACATCTCGCCTCGACCTTCTCCGACCATGTCCGGAGCGGCAGGTAAATGGCTGGCCTCCCCCGTTAAGGAGGAGCACATCACAAAGCTGCGCAGCGCCGGATACCTTTCCGGCGACGTCGCGCACCAGCTGCCCGATGAGGGGCAGCTCATCCCCACCCCCGGGCCCCATGAGAGGGTCGTTTTCCTCCCCCACTTCCTCCGCAGACTTGGCTTTCCACTTCACCCCTTTGTCCGGGGGCTCATGTTCTACTACGGCCTGGATTTCCATGATCTGGCGCCGAACTTCATCCTCAACATCTCGGCGTTTATCGTCGTGTGCGAGGCCTTCCTCTGCATCCAGCCCCACTTCAGCTTGTGGCTCAAGACCTTCAATGTCAAGCCGAAGGTAGTGAAGGGCACTCAAGCGGAGTGGAGAGGCGCCATGTTGGGCAAGATGCCCAACGTCCTTTGGTTCGAAGGGGCCTTCGTGGAATCCGTCAAGGGGTGGCAGTCGGGGTGGTTCTATATCACCGAGCCGCGCGACCCTTCATGGGCGGCGGCCCCCGAGTTCAGATCTGGTATCCCCACGCAGCTCACCTCCTGGAAAGAGAAGGGCTTGTTGTGGGGCAATTCGACGGAGCTGACGGGACTCCAAGCCTGTATCCAGAAGCTGGTGGACAAGAAGCTCAGGCTGGTTAACATAGTCCAAGTCATGCTCGTCCGCCGGATTCTCCCATGCCAAGAACGGGCATTCAATTTGTGGGAGTTCGATCCGGAACAGCACCAGGCGCTAAGCGGGCTCCTCGACACAATGTACGAAGGCGCCTGGAGGGTGCTGTTTAAGGGCGCCGAAGCCCCTGCATCCGCGATAGAAGATCGCGGATTCCACTCGCAGCTTCCTGCTGACGAGGTAAGTGATTCTACCCCTTTACGGGACACTTGTTGTCAATAGTTCGACCCTAAGCAGGTTTTAATCTCCTTTTTCCTTTGACAGGAATGGATGAAGAAGGCCGAGAAGCTCATCTGCCCGGCTCCCATGCCAGAAGACCCAGTGGACGCCCGTTTAGCGGGGTTGCTGGTTCCAGCACCGCACGTGGTGCCGAAGAAGAAGGCCAAGAAGGTGGCCGTGGGTACTCGGAAGAGTACCCATTTTCAGGTGTCCGACGACTCCGAGGCGGATTCCTCTCCCGAGAATGAGGAGGAGGAAGAAGACCCTCTCCTAGAGGAGGGAGAGAGAAAGAGGAAGGCCTCCCCAACAGGGGAGGCCGAGGGGTCCAAGAGGGGAAGAACTATTCCCCCGGATAGTTCCGCCAACACCAACGTTGGCGATGAAGACTGGCCCTCGAGGGACAGGCCTCAGGCGAGATCGTAAGTATCCGGATCCCTGAATGATTTACAATTTCTTTCTGTTCACATAATGTCCTTCTAATGCCGCATACTGCCTGTAGCCCGGCCGACGATGATCTCCCTGCTTCGACGAGCGGGTCGTTGGCGGCGTCGGATGTGGAATCCGTTCCGACTGCCTCCACCCCTCGCGCCGTTGAGGACGCCGAGGTGGGATCCCGGGAGGGGACCCATCAGGAGGAGGCTCCGGAGGCGCCGCAAGGCAGCCTCCCAGACTTTGCGCCGGACTCTACGCCGGAACCTGCAGTGGTTCCAGAGTCCAGCAGGCGGCCCCTTCGTAAGAAGGGCAAGACCGTGACACCGACGGCCCCCGTCCAACCGGAGGCGCCGGACAACTTGTTGGAGGCACTCAAAAGCGCTTCCATCAAGGAAGAACACCGCAGTATCATGAGTGCGGTGATTCAGAAGGTTCAGCTCGCCAAAAGCGGGCTGACCGAAGCCTGTAGCAGCCTTCTAACAGGCTTTGAGGTAAGAAGTTAAAATTATGTAATGTAATACCGCATAGACAGCAGCCCCTGATGCTCAGTTCGGCGTTCGGAAAGAAAAGCCGGACCGAGGATCTAAAAAGATATACACAGGGTTGCTTAAAAAATATGTCAATATGGGTTTGCAGGCTGCGCTGCTGACCTCTGCCGCACTGACTGCGGAGGTCGGTGCATTGAAGCAGGATCTCGAGCGGTCCGAGCAAGAGCTCGGCCGAGCCAAGAAGCAGCTCGAGGATAAAGAAGGTGAGTAACACCACTTTAAATATTTACCTTATAGAAAAGGATTTGGGTTGCAATAAAAATGACAAGGATAACATGGGTACTGTAGGGGCCACTAACGAGGTGGCAACCCTGAAGGAGGTTGTGTCCACGGACGAACGTAATGCGGCCGCGGAACGGGCCGAGCGAGAGAAGTAGGAGGCACGAGTGGCGGAAGTGCGGCAAGAGCTCCAGGCTCTCATGGAGAAGCATGAGAGTTTGGAGCGCGACTCCAAGACTCGAGAGTCCGAGCTCGCCTCGGCTCTCGAAAGTGCCAAGTCCGCCAAGGCCGAGGCCCGTAAGGCCCTTTAGGAGATTGAAGATGTGAAGAAGATAGCGGCGGGTAAGGCATTTTTCATGCAAAGCAAGAATGTTAGTGTAAACTACCTGACACTTACCCGCATTCGGAGCTCTCCAGGGGCGTTTGCAGATCTGCCGCGTAGTGTATCCGATGCCGCCGCATTCTACCGTGGCCAGGAGAGGAGCTCAACGGAGAAGGTCTTATGGTCTCAGTACGCTGAGGCCGGCCATCCGGTGCCCCCTAGCGACCAGCTGAAGCAGCTGGTTGAGCTCCACAAGGCGGCTGAGGAGGCCATGAAGGGCCTCATAGTCCGGCTGTGGCCTGGACAGGCCATGCCTGGGAGCTACTTCGGCCTCGTGCGGCGGCTGGTGGATGCGTGCCCCTGGGTGGAGGTCGTCAAGCGCTCCGCCTGTATTGAAGGTGCTCGTCGGGCCCTTGCCCGCGCAAAGGTGCACTGGGGCAGGCTGGATGCGGAGAGGCTTCTTACTGACCCGCCGCCAGCGGGCAAGGAGTATCGTACGCCCGAAATGTACTATAAGACTGTCCTGAAGGGTGCTCGCAATATTGCGGATGAATGCCCCAGAGATGTAATTCTTGAGTAAACTCGCTATGTATTATCCTTTTGCGCTGAAAACTTTGTTCAGATGCGCTTAAGCAACGCTTGTTTAATTTAAAATATTACCTTCTATGCGGCCGTTTATAAAATCTGAGAGATGGCAAGTCGTTGGCTTTAGCCCCCGAGCCGCAAGTGCCGGGGTGTTCGGGATAGACTTGAGCACTCTTGTTCCCATTTTTGGGTCCATCTAGGGAGGCGCTCAACACAACAAACAAGACAATCGGACTTATAATGCTTGAACACTCTCACTTAGCCATAGAATTCTATAATTTTAAATTTCGGCGAAGCCCCTAGTATTCGGAAGACCGAACCGGGGCGCTATCCACGCCTTCGTCGGACATTATCCGGTACTTCGCTCGAAGCGGCGTGAGTCTCTAGGGACCCGAAAAAACCTCTCGAACAGCGACCAGTCTCTCGCCTTATCATGCCAGTCAGTTTTAGCTTTCTCCACTGAGGCGCTCGCCCAGCTCAACCGGGGCGCAATCGCAGTGGTTCTCCCAGTGCTACCTTAGCTGACGGAACGGAACGTAAGGCACCAAAATGTGGGAGCCGGGCAAACCCAACTATTGACCCAAGACATGATTCGGAGCCGATTCATATAATGCTATAAGTTCGGGGTGCCGCACTTGTGAAAGTGTTCGGACTTATCACACCATAATGCGGGGAACATAAGCCCGTGGTGTATGAGGCCGTACCAAAATATACAAGTGCAAGATGTCATTAATGAACATATGTGTAAAGTAATGCAATAACAGGCAAAAAATGCTGCATTATTTATTCAAGGAATTCTGCAATTAGTGCGGAAGGATACAAATAGTGCGGTAAGCGAGGGATTGGACTTAAATAAACGTGTCCCCCTCCAGGTGTGGGCTGCAGACTGGTGTATATAATCGAATTTTAATGCTCGTAATGGAGACCACCTCAGTGTTCGTCGCAGCCTTCTTCCCTCCCTGATTGTTGCATCGTGAGTTTGGTGGGTTCGCCGCCGGACAGGACCTCTGGTGAACGGAGTCCTGTGTATACAAAGAAGGAAAATAAAAAAGGCGACACACTTGTGAGCCCCTGGTGTGGTCGAGCCGCACTCTGGGTCTATTGTCGTCGTGCCCCTCCCCAGGCCCATGGTATCTCCAGAGCGTAATGATGTACGCGGAGGGTTGGTCTTGCAATCATGCGAGGGCTGGGGTTGGGGCCGCATTGCTACGCGTGCTCAGAATGTGCCAGGTGGTCTTGGTTGATGTTGCTCCGGGCGCGTTTGGCCGTGTACGGCCGTTTAACGGCCGGACTCAAAAATTGCCTTAGAAGGCTGCTCTGTACTTCTTCCACGAGAGCCGCTGTATGTTCCTCCGTTCGGAGGGAGCGTTCCGTATTTCCGTTGACCGTGATGACTCCAAGAGGGCCCGGCATCTTGAGCTTGAGGTATGCATAATGCGGCACCGCGTTGAACTTTGCAAACACGGTTCGTCCGAGCAGAGCGTGATAGCTGCTGCGGAACGGGACTATGTCGAAGATTAACTCCTCGCTCCGGAAATTGTCCGGGGATCCGAAGACCACTTCCAGTGTGACTGAGCCTGTACAATTGGCTTCGACACCTGGTATGACGCCTTTAAAGGTCGTCTTTGTAGGTTTAATCCTTGAGGGGTCTATGCCCATTTTGCGCACTGTATCCTGATAAAGCAGGTTCAGGCTACTGCCGCCGTCCATCAGGACTCTCGTGAGGTGGAATCCATCGATGATTGGGTCTAAAACCAATGCGGCGAATCCGCCATGGCGGATACTGGTCGGATGGTCTCTTCGATCGAAAGTGATCGGGCAAGAGGACCATGGATTGAACTTGGGGGCGACTGGCTCCATCGCATATACGTCCCTTAGTGCACGCTTCCGCTCCCTCTTGGGTATATGGGTTGCGTATATCATGTTCACCGTCCGCACTTGTGGGGGGAAGCCCTTCTGTCCTCTACTGTTCGGCGGCCGGGTCTCTTCCTCGTCATCGCTATGCAGCCCCTTGTCATTGTTTTCGGCAATTAACTTGCTTGCCTGCTTGAATACCCAACAGCCTCTGTTGGTGTGGTTAGCTGGCTTTTTGGGGGTGCCATGTATCTGGCATAAGCGGTCGAGGATTCGGTCCAAATTGGACGGGCCCGGAGTGGTTCTTTTGAATGGCTTCTTCCGCTGACCAGGTTTAGAGCCTCGGAATCCGGCGTTGACTGCCGTATCCTCCTTGTCGTCGCCGTTAATGCGGCGTTTATTTTTGCTTCGACGCGACCTGCCATTGTGGTCCTTAGTATCCGGACTGCCAGAATTTTTACTGAGGTTGTTGCTGCGAGCTAGCCAGCTATCCTCTCCCGCACAAAAGCGGGTCATTAATGATGTGAGGGCTGCCATGGATTTCGGCTTTTCCTGTCCTAGGTGTCGGGCTAGCCACTCGTCGCGGATGTTATGTTTGAAGGCTGCGAGGGCCTCTGCATCCGGACAGTCGATGATTTGGTTTTTCTTTGTCAAGAACCATGTCCAGAACTGTCTGGCCAATTCGTCTGGCTGCTGAATTATGTGGCTTAGGTCATCGGCGTCTAGTGGTCGCACATATGTGCCCTGGAAGTTGTCGAGGAATGCGGCTTCCAGGTCTTCCCAACACCCAATCGGCTCTGCGGGCAGGCTGTTAAGCCAATGCCGAGCTGGTCCTTTAAGCTTGAGTGGGAGGTATTTGATGGCGTGGAGATCGTCGCCGCGGGCCATATGGATGTGAAGGAGATAATCTTCAATCCAAACCACGGGGTCTGTTGTGCTATCGTGGGATTCAATGTTTACGGGTTTAAACCCTTCAGGGATTTGATGATCCATTACTTCATCCGTGAAGCATAGTGGGTGTGCGGCGCCTCTATATTGAGCGATATCATGACGTAGCTCGAGTGAGCGTTGTCTGCTGTGTTCAGCCCGACCGGGTTTGTAGTATCCAGCGTGACGGTATTCGTCGTGGGTCGTGGGGCGCCCATGTGATCCGTAGATGGATCTGGATTGCCTTGCTTTGTCCTCCAATATATCTCGCAAGTCCGGCGCGTTCCCTCTTGGCTTCGTGCTTTTGGAGCGGTGCCGGGGTACGGTCTTGGTGGAGGGCCTGGATGCCTCTCTGTCCCGACCACGGGGTGGTCGGTCGGCCGTATTGTGCGCTGGTGATGAAGGTATGTATGCTTCCTCCTCTAATCAGGGGAGCAACTTGCATTTTGGGTAGCTCTTGGAGGGGCGTACGAGTTCATACTCTTCTGCCGCGAGGACCTCGGTCCATCGATCGGCCAGCAGGTCCTGATCAGCTTGAAGCTGCTGCTGCTTTTTCTTTAGGCTATTTGCCGTGGCGATAAGCCTGCGTTTAAAACGCTCTTGTTCGACGGGATCCTCTGGCACGACGAATTCGTCGTCGTTTTGGCTTGCCTCGTCTTCGGAGGGAGGTATGTAATTATCATCCTCGACCTCTTCGTCTGCCGCTCTCTCGCGAGGGCTTGCTTCTGCATCCTCCTGCGCTGAATCTTGCTGGAGGGGATTGTCTTCGGCACTGTCTGGAGTGTTATTATCTCCTGTGCCGGAATCTCCATTCTTGCTGTGGCGGGATTTAGAGCGGCGCCGCTGACGCTGGCGCTTGGGCTGTTTCTTTAAGGAATCTGCCTCCGCTGCTTCTTCGCCGTCCCCATCTTTTGGGGTGTCCACCATATATATGTCATATGACGAGGTGGTCTTCCAGTGCCCTGTAGGCGCTGGTTCCTGTTCGTCTCCGGCATCGTCGTCCATAGCGTCGATGTCTTCGGAGTCGTAGTCTAGCATGTCGGTTAGATCGTCGACAGTGGCTACAAAGTGGGTGGTGGGTGGGCTCTGAATTTCTTCGTCGTCCGCATCCCAACCATCCTGGCCATAGTCCGGCCAGGTCTCTCCGGATAGCGAGAGATGTTTTAGCGAATTTAGGATGTCGCCAAAGGGCGAGTGCTGAAAGATGTCCGCCGCGGTGAACTCCATGATCGGCGCCAATCGGATTCGATTGGCAGGGGCACAGGAGGTTCGGAGTCTGGCAGGGAGTCCGGCACCTCGGAGTCATGAGCTTTATAGGGGACAAGGTCAGAGTTCGGCTCCATCGCCGCGGAAGTTGCAGCCCCCGAGGCGGTGTCCAGCCACCGGTCCTCGATCTGGGCGATCGGCTCCGGACTGAGGGTCGGAGCGGATTCGTATGCGGCCACCAAGGCACTGTCCGGCGGCAGAGCTAAATCATGCCCATCGTGACAGCACGGCACGCTCGGCTGTGGCTCGGGTCCGTCAAGGATCAAGTGCCCGCGGATGTTGGCCGTGAAGTTTAGGCTTCCGAACCTGACCTGATGGCCAGGGGCGTAGCTTTTGATCTACTCCAGATGGCCAAGTGAGTTGGCCCGCAGTGTGAAGCCGCCGAATATGAAGATCTGTCCGGGGAGAAAAGTCTCACCCTGGACGGCGTCGTTAATTGAAGAAGCCATCGAGCCTATCGGTGACGACACAGAGGAACTCTCAATGAAAGCACCAATGTCGGTGTCAAAACCGGCGGATCTCGGGTAGGGGGTCCCGAACTGTGCGTCTAGGCGGATGGTAACAGGAGACAAGGGACACGATGTTTTACAAGGAGTCCTAACTACAGGGGCCATCGCGGCAGATGCCATCATCAACAGTGGGCCGCCCGGCACCGGCGCCAACCCCATCCAGATTAGGGGCGGCGACGGCCCGACGAGCCCGCCCTGCTCCGGGAGCGGCGCAGGCTCGGGGGCTCGTAGCTGTTGTCGCTCGTCTCCAGAGTCGCGAAGAGCTCGGCGGAGTCACTGGATCCTCCGGCACCCCCATCGCCTGAGGAGCAGCCAAGGGAGCGGTTGGCCGGCCTCTGTCTCGCCACAGCAGGGTCCCGACCGCCTCTCCTGGGGCAGCACTCCAGCCGGCGACCCTCCGCATCGAAGACCTTGAAGGACATCACCGAAGCACCGTGATACTCCAGGTGGATCGCGAGGGCGCCCCTTGTCCTGCAGACCCGGGCGACCTCGCCCCAGCCTCGAGTCATGAAGACCTCGCCCGGGGCAACGACCGCGATCTCTACCTCGGTCGCGAGGGTGCCGCAGCTGGCGTGCTGCAGCCAAAGCCCCAGGGGTTCCCCCTGCGGGATGATGGAGGTGAAGAAAGGGGGAGACGAATCCAAGACTTAGGAGGCGTGGCGGCGCGAAGCACGAACTCTTGGCAGGAGCCCTCGGCGTGGACTCCAGGGGGGAAGACGCACACCTTCGTGAACCGCCGGTGTCGGCGGCGGCGCGGCTCGTGGCGTTCGGTGTCGACTACTTCAGAGCCGCCAATGTGCGCGTACAAGGGAAGAGGGAACCCTGGTGGTGGCCGCTCACACCAGGGTCTTGACGCTTCCTGGCGAGTGCCCTCGCCCTGACACCAGAGAGCAAGCCGCTTCTTCGGGGGAAGCGGGTAAGGATCCTCTTGGGGAGCTTTTCCCTTCTCATCCGCGGAGAACCGGCGGATCGGAGCCATTGCAGCAAGACGGAGCAAGGCCTAGGAAGGAGGAGAAGCAGAGGGATAGACTGGAAGGGTGCGCGCCGTTCCGTACTTATAGCCGGCGAAGGCCAACCATCGACCACCACGATCACAGGTAATCATGACCCGCTTTGCATGTATGGACTTGTCGAATCCATGCAGTTACCAAGGCATCGTGGGGAAGCGGAGGCGCCCACGTCCAATCAACCGCCACGTGGCGCCCAAGGCCGCAGGCTGTTAGGGCCCGCGACGCTTCTCACTTGCCCTTTCGCCTCTCTGCTCGGCCAAGTCCGGGCGCGTCGTGGGCCCGGGGGCTACTATCGGCGTTCTGGGAATGGGGGTCCCCAGACTTGCCTGCCTGCGGCCTGCGGCGTGGCTCAAGGAAGGCCCAGCACAACCCATCTTCATCAACACAAACTAAAGACCCTCACGAGGGGCCAAGCCTCGCGGGGCGGACGACCAGGAGCTTCCTCAGGCACGGCCTCGTCAGGCTGGCTCACGAGGAGGCGGAGAGTTCAAGGTGGGGTACCTCACGAGGTGCCCATGACGCAAGCCATGACGACCAAGGGCGCCAGTCGGGCGCCAGCCCGCGCAGTGTCCTCCTTTCCTCTTTGGTGCAAAGGGAGCAAGCGCAGGCGAGAGCATCAAGCAAAGGCATCCATTTCGGTGCAACAAGACCAAGACCAGCCCAACGGCCGGAAGGAAGTCATTGTGGAGCCCAAGCAGGCGTCACCACTAGAGCCTTTGACAGGCGAGGACCAACTTTAGTCAGGATAAGTGTACCCGCTGTTCCCCTTCAAAATGGCCAATTGTTGGCGCCCTTCTCGCTCAATATTTGGGAAGAGGCCCAGGGCCTTTGCCTATAAATAGGACTAGCCACCCCCAGGGTAGGGCATCCTGGATCGGGGCCTGACCTAGCAATTAGGATCCTCACCAAGAAACCAGTAGATAGAGCGATTGAACTCCTCCTAGCAGTTCGTCGCACCAGCCAAGAACAGACCCTCGCGAGGCTGTTCTTCCTTGTATTGTTCATCATCAGCCCAAGAGGCAATCCACCACACCACACACTGGAGTAGGGTATTACACCACAATGGTGGCCCGAACCAGTATAAATCTTGTGTCTCTTGTGTTGTTCTGTTTGGTAGTTTAGGTCCTAGCGATTCGGCGAGGAACAGGCAGGCAGAGGGTTGAATCCCCGCGCGCACCCCAGTGTTCGAACCTCAAGGGTCTGCCAGAACCCGAAAACCGACAATGTGTACGTGCCAGTGTTGCACGCCTGCATGTGTGCATGTGTTTGTTATGTGTACGTGTCAGTGTTGCACGCCTGCATGCGTGCGTGTCTTGCGTGCGCGCGTGTGTACATGCAGGGTGAGGCTACACGTCAGTCGACTGACTTTTTCATCTCTGGTCATTAGATTTTCCAGCCGTTGGATACGAAATCAAGGGCCTGCAGTTTATCATCAAACTCCACCCCCTGAGCCGCCAGCCACCACCGGCCGAACCGCCGGCCCCCGCCTCCCGCGGCCGGCCCGCGCTGCCACGCCACCCAACCCGCCCCAAAACCACTCCCCACCACCGGTCCGCCGCTGTACCGGCCATCCCTCTAGCCCCCCCCCTGCTGAGCTTTTTCTCCGGTGATCCCCACCCCACCGCCCAATCAACGCTCCCCCCCCCACCGCTGGCGACT